>NC_085032.1:14754332-14968164 GCF_963692335.1 Osmerus eperlanus | reverse complement strand
ACACTCTCCTTCTCTCACAAACACACACGCACACACACAAGGGATGACTGATTGGCAGTTACATGACAACACAGTGCTGAATGGTCAGATTGCGAAACGTCAGAATGTAAATGAAAAAACAGAATGGAAGCCACTCCAGTGTTGGATGGTTGTTTCTAGTAGCCAAGGTCCTGACACCACCAAGGCGGCTCAGCCATGACATCACCTCACACAAGAATGAGTCCTTTGTGATGTGGTCTGTCGGTAAGCAATGAATTGATTACACTGAGGTATTTACAGGCGAGTCAGCGCCCTCACTGATAAAACTGTAACTAATCGGCACTCCCTGTCAGTCTACCCTCTTCCTCTGTACCTCCCACCTTCTTCTCTGACATCATACCTGATCTAATTTCCTGCCTAGCTACTAGGGGTTAGTTGCGAAACTGATGCAACAGTCCCGAAAAGAATATGACAGAGCAGAACAAAATGATCTGTCCTTCGGGGTGGAAGGGAAAGGGTTGGATGAGGGCAAAAAGGGGTTGAACCGGAGGTCGGCGACCTTGAGACACAGCGGAACACTTCATGCAGCCATATCTGACCAGCGTTGACCTTCCTTTTATTAAAGCAGACACAACTCACAGAGCCCAGCACCACCCCCGCTCCCTCACACACACACAGACACACACGAGCACCAGCCCCGCTCCCTCACACACACACAGACACACACGAGCACCACCCCCGCTCCCTCACACACACACAGACACACACGAGCACCACCCCCGCTCCCTCACACACACACAGACACACACGAGCACACACACACGCGAGCACACACACACACGAGCACACACACACACGAGCACACACACACGCGCGAGCACACACACACACGAGCACACACACACGCGCGAGCACCACCCCCACTCCCTCACACACACACACACGAGCACACATGCGCACACACACACACACAAGCGAGCACACACTCACACACAGACTCCACAAAGGACGGGTGAAATATGGGCCCATTTATTCCATCCAAAATATGATGTTTTTTTTCATTATTATTATTCTGATAAGGGATTTCTAATAATTTCCATCTGACAAGTCTTCAACAATGGCGAGATGGTGTTTATTGTCTTTGACAGAGAAGAGAGACTATAGATTGATTTCTGAGATGAAATTGTTTGGGAATGGCTGCCTTTTTGATCTCCACTGAGTAACGAGACACACAATTAGAGGGAGACAGTCATTATCATTATCATTATCCAAATTAAGGAAGGAAAGGGAGTAAATATTTCAATAAGTTATACTTTTAATGAGCCAACTGCTCCGAGATAAACTATATTTTCCTGTCTGCAGAGACAGTCCATTTACACTGTCCACATCACTTATTGTGAAGAACCTAGTTTGCAAGCTAATTTCACAGTTTTGCAAGATAACTGCAAGAATGGTTTGGTAGCATCCCAGGTCTTTCCAGTACCATGACAGGCAAATGTGAAGCAAGGTCTGGGACAAAACAGTTGTTACTATGTTAAAGATGAAAGGAGTTTCAAGATGAAGGCAGTTGTAGGGCTTTGGCCTGTTTCACATCAAAGCCACACACAGATCTGCCCTGACACGGGTTAAGGTTACCTGCTGTGGTTGCACTTCAGGGCTTTAATGTAGAACTTAATATCTGGAACACACCACCTTTATCATTAATAATAGCCAGATATTTACATTCAGGTGGCTGAGCGGTGAGGGAAGCGGGCTAGTAATCTGAAGGTTGCCAGTTCGATTCCCGGCCGTGCAAAAATGACGTTGTGTCCTTGGGCAAGGCACTTCACCCTACTTGCCTCGGGGGAATGTCCCTGTACTTACTGTAAGTTGATCTGGATAAGAGCGTCTGCTAAATGACTAAATGTAAATATTTAAAGTAGCAGCATCACAATGTACAGTCAAATATGAAAGTACACTGGTTGGAAAAAAAAAATGCCAGTCAATTCTATGGATCTCACTTTGAACTGGACTTGAAGATAAGTGGGTTTCAGTGAATCTGTGGATGCGGGGGTGAGGTGAGGGTGACGAATGAGCAGTGGAGTCTTTCATGAAAGGACAATCACTGATGACTAAATGTGTATCCTGACTATGAAAGGACAGACTCAAATTGGGGACTTGAATTGGCAAATGTGGTATAATAAATTCAAGAGTAATTTGGAGATAAGGCCAATTCTAATTTAACATAAGGAATAATTAATTTGCTCTGTCAGAAATGTCTTAACAAGACTACTTAGTATGCACGTACGATTTGAAAATGTGAGTTCGAATTAGAATTGTAAACGTGTTTCGCCGGAGATCACATCTAGTTTTTAAACGTAAAAACCCCACACAGCTGAAAGGATAATTAAGAAATTAAAATGTATTATCTAATCAATGCAGTAGACCTATTAGCCACTTATTAGCAAGTCACATATTGAGAGAAGGATGGTAAAGAGACGGATTGGAGTTTACTCAAAAAGTAGAAGTATTATTGAAATATTTCCACAGGATAAAGGCTATAATATGGAGAACAGCCGCTGTTTAGTCCTTAACATTTAAGGCTGGAAATCCTTGTGTGCTTTTCTTTCCTTGTCGAAAACCCTAATGAGACACATCATCTATTGTTTACTTATTTGGTATAAGGAACTGAAGGCGGCCAGCACAGTTGATATCAGAAAATCACATCAATGAAACACAGTGTTAAATTCAATAGAGCACAGAGAGATAAGCAGTCTTGTTGTTCTTGCTTCTCCCTTATCCTCTTCCCAAATCCATGTCCCTCCCTCTCCCCCCCTCCCTCCCTTCCTCCCTCCATCTCTCTCCCTCCCTCACTCCCTCTCCACCCCCCCTCCATCTCCCCCTCCATCCCTCTCCCTCCCTCCCTCTCCACCCCTCTCCCTCCCTCTCCCTCCCTCCCTCTCCACCCCCTCCCTCCCTCTCCCCCTCCCTCTCCACCCCCCCTCCCTCCCTCCCTCCCTCTCCACCCCCTCCCTCCCTCTCCCCCCTCCCTCTCCACCCCCCCCTCCCTCCCTCCCCTCCCCTCCACCCCTCCCTCCCTCTCCCTCACTCCCTCTCCCTCCCTCCCCCCCTCCCTCCCTCCCTCCCTCTCCCTCCCTCTACCCCCCCTCCCTCCCTCCCCCCCCGTTCAGAGCGGTACACTGCAGGCTCCCAGTGGACTGGGAGGAAACACTAGTGGATGCGGCTGGTTGCCATGGAAACTTAATAAGCCACCAGCTGTAGTGGGACTGGGCAACGGTGAGCATTGAACCATGGCTCTAAAGGAAATGAATTAAAAGCTGTAGAGAGAAAGAGAGATAAATAGAGAAAGAAAGAGAGAAAGAAAGAAATAATGGAAGAGGTATAAAGATAAAAACATAGAAAGGGGGAGAGAGAGAGAGGGAGAGAGAGTGAGAGATGTGAGAAAGAGATGCTGATAAAGTTAGAGAGAGAATGAATATGGAGAACAGAGAAAGGGAGGACGTGAGACAGAACAACACGTGAATAACCTCAAGACGCAATTAAACATGTTTGTGAAGTCCGCATCCATTGTCCTCGTGCACGCCCGAGAGAGGGTCTGAAGGTTAAACGTCTGTCTGCGTTGTCACAGCGATGCGTCCCCTTTCTCTTGTCACCGAGCGACCGGCGGCCGACGGCAACTGCATTTTTTACCCTCTCCTACAATTGTCATTGCCTTGACTGTCGGCCCATTATGTGCACCTGTCTCCTAGCGAGAAATTGATGTGGTGCTGGCTGACATACCTCAGATACCTCCTACGGGCTGTCTGTTGCCAAGTATCCTTTACGCCGCGTAAATCTTTCATTAGCGGCTAGCGCTATAAATCTATCATTAATTATCGGACTTGGCATTTACAGGGGGGACCGTGATTGATAGCTTGGATGGCTGGGAGCATGGTGTTGACTGTTTAGGGTGCAGATCCATACTGTCGCCCAACAAGGAGGATTCCTCTTAGCTTTTATTTATAAGGGGTTCGGTCCGCTCATCCATCCAGCTAACCCGATAACATTGCTCTGGTGGTGATAAACAGCTTCATCTTCATTCCCCCGCGTCTCTGAGGGGTCCGTCTCCATGCGTTGTGGGCGCTTCTCAGATCATTGCTCTTCAGCCGCGTTCCCCTCGCTGAGGGCTTCTCTCACCATTTTCCTTTTTTCTTTCCTCCAGAACCTAAAGAGATCCAAATTAATCTCGCCCCGAAGGACAACCCAACACTGCAACTCCGTAATTCTTCCCAGCGCGGACACTTCTCAGTGTGTGTAGATGTGCGTGTACTGTGTGTGTGTGTGTTCGTGGTGTGTGTTCGTGTGTGTGTGTGTGCACACGTGCTAGATAAACATACAGAACATCTGGATACACAGCGCTCAGCTGATTCCATGATGAGGTCATGTATTTACTCATCTCGCAAGAGCAGGTGATACATGAGCTCCCCAGAGACTTGGCAATGACCTTGCTTCACACAGGGTTCATCGTCCTCCACTCTTACACAAACAGAAGATGAAGAGATCATCATAATTGAACTGTCCAGGACATCCTGAAAGAGTTATGGATAATAATACCAGACCCAAGGGGTCAATGCATAGTCAAGTGGACATCAGTTGACTGAACTCTGTCACCGCAATCCTCTGTGATTGTTAATACAACTTTAAACTCTGGTACTATTCAACGTTGGTATTTCCAATGAAGATGTAGGTCCTTGAAGACAACAGAGTTTTAGTGTTTGTTATTTTCTATTATGTGGAGCAGAACCTTGGTTTTCACTCAATGTTTTGTTACCAGAAGATTGTCAGCCTACAGAGACATTTCAACCGAAAACAGAGGTGGGACCTTGAACCACAAATGAAGAAGAAAGGAGAAGGACAAGAACAAGGAACGGTGTTTAAACCGTGTTTATGTTTGTGTGTGCTCGTCTGTGTGTTCGTCTGTGTGTTTGCGTGTGTGTCTGTTATTGTTGTGTATTGTGTATTTCATGATGTGCAAGGGCCTATTGTGTCTACCATGATTATGCTGGTTTGTCGGCTGAATTTGGGGAGGAAACTAATATGGCTGAAGAAGGATCCCCCCCCCACACACACACACACACACACACACACACACACACACACACACACACACACACACACACACACACACACACACACACAGAGAGCCAGTTGTTGTGTTTGTCATTATTCCAGTCAGTGTCACACTGGAATGGGGAAGTCAGCAGGTTCCATTAAGACCCTGGCTGGCTAAAGTCTGCCCTCACCAGGGCTCTGGGCTGAATAGGGGTTATTAGAGGTGCTGACCGTAAATGACCTCTGGTGTGTTTTGGCCCGGAAAGGTTATTATGTGAAAGCAGTGACAGTTCACAAAAGGCCCAGACTCTGGACTGAGGTCCAGCCTCTCTTTATTATGAAAACCGGCTGTAAAAAAAAAAAAGACACAACCAGAAAGATGGAGCAAAACCTCCGTCTAACATGCAGGCATCCCTGTGTGTCACTCCACGCCACCGGCACCTTTTCATTTCAGGACTGTCAAGCCAGTGACGTTTGATCCCCAGAAAACATTCGTTTTGTGCTTTTCGTTGACACCCAGGGTTTCCCGCAGCACTTTTCAGTTAAGGCGGCCGCCTAAGCAACACACGCCTGCCATCTTAACTACATCGTCCAAAAACAAAAAAAAGTGTCCGCATTACTCTATAGCACAAACTAGCCCCCCCCCCCCCGCATTACTCTATAGCACAAACTAGCCCCCCCCCCGCATTACTCTATAGCACAAACTAGCCCCCCCCCCCGCATTACTCTATAGCACAACTAGCCCCCCCCCCCGCATTACTCTATAGCACAAACTAGCCCCCCCCCCCCGCATTACTCTATAGCACAAACTAGCCCCCCCCCCGCATTACTCTATAGCACAAACTAGCCCCCCCCCCGCATTACTCTATAGCACAAACTAGCCCCCCCCCCCGCATTACTCTATAGCACAAACTAGCCCCCCCCCGCATTACTCTATAGCACAAACTAGCCCCCCCCCCGCATTACTCTATAGCACAAACTAGCCCCCCCCCCCGCATTACTCTATAGCACAAACTAGCCCCCCCCCCCCCCCCGCATTACTCTATAGCACAAACTAGCCCCCCCCCGCATTACTCTATAGCACAAACTAGCCCCCCCCCCCCGCATTACTCTATAGCACAAACTAGCCCCCCCCCCCCGCATTACTCTATAGCACAAACTAGCCCCCCCCCGCATTACTCTATAGCACAAACTAGCCCCCCCCCCCCCCCCCGCATTACTCTATAGCACAAACTAGCCCCCCCCCCGCATTACTCTATAGCACAAACTAGCCCCCCCCCCGCATTACTCTATAGCACAAACTAGCCCCCCCCCCCCCCGCATTACTCTATAGCACAAACTAGCCCCCCCCCCCCCCGCATTTACTCTATAGCACAAACTAGCCCCCCCCCCCCCGCATTACTCTATAGCACAAACTAGCCCCCCCCCCCGCATTACTCTATAGCACAAACTAGCCCCCCCCCCCGCATTACTCTATAGCACAAACTAGCCCCCCCGCATTACTCTATAGCACAAACTAGCCCCCCCGCATTACTCTATAGCACAAACTAGCCCCCCCGCATTACTCTATAGCACAAACTACCCCCCCCCCCCCCGCATTACTCTATAGCACAAACTAGCCCCCCCCCCCCCGCATTACTCTATAGCACAAACTAGCCCCCCCCCCCCCCCCGCATTACTCTATAGCACAAACTAGCCCCCCCCCCCCGCATTACTCTATAGCACAAAACTAGCCCCCCCCCCCCCGCATTACTCTATAGCACAAACTAGCCCCCCCCCCGCATTACTCTATAGCACAAACTAGCCCCCCCCCCCCCCGCATTACTCTATAGCACAAACTAGCCCCCCCCCCGCATTACTCTATAGCACAAACTAGCCCCCCCCCCCCGCATTACTCTATAGCACAAACTAGCCCCCCCCCCCCCGGTCGGACCGCAAACCCCACCCTACCACCTTAACCAACACATTTTCTGCGGGAAACCCTGTAATGTATCTGAAAGCTAGCATCTAGAGAATGCATTGTTCCGGAAGCACACTGCAGCCTGGTCACGTTCACCAAGGTAAGATTCCTATTGAACTCTCAGGAGACACAATAGGAGAATTAGGATTCACCCAGCGTGGATTTTATAGTGCTCCTCTACATTAGGACTGTGTGGACTGGACCCCTTCAGGCTACAGCCTATTAGCTCCTAACAGGAGATGTTCAGCCAATGGGGGCCTTGCATGTTTCACACCCTTCTATCAGATGGTTATGATATGGATTACCATGACAGCAAGTCAATAAGACCCAGATCCAGGTTTTAGCTGGATTAGGCTGCTCTCTCTCTATCAGGTTCCTATTTTTCTTGTTTGTTTTCAGATAGCTTTTGTTCTGTGCTCATAAATTGAATTTATAGCCCTGTCTTGCACGTCCCGTCTTCCAACAAGGAGATGGAGGGAAGTAGGGTGATGGGACTAGATTTCTCCAAAGCTCCGTGCTTAACTATATCACAGCTCTGAGCTGTCAATCAGAGCATGCGGATGACTCACTAAGCACTGTGAACACCCTATGTATTGAATGTTATATTAAATGACTATTTTATTACCTTGCATTTAATACAGCGGTACTTCTACTGCAGGCCACTCATCTTTCTCTCTACCTTAGTGAAAGGCTGAAATAGAGTTACCCTCCAATCAGAAAGACCCAATTATAACCCCATCCAATCAGGATGCTCCAATTATAACTCCCTCCAATCAGAAAGCAACAGGCGGAGCTCTCGTCACGGTTGGATTCCAGGCCCTCCTTCTGAGACCACCTAGCCCGCGCCGCCGAAACACCCCCACCAGAATCACTAATTAGACAAGACGCACAATCAGCAGGCATTTTTCCAGCAAAGATACAAAATTATATTTACGTTTTAGCTCCCCTCGGGAGGGAGGGAGGGAGGAGTGTTGATGAAGGGGAGGAGGAGGGGGAGGGAGGGGAGGGAGGGGAGGAGGAGGGGGGAGGGGAGGGGGGTGAGGGAGGGAGGGAGGGGGAGAGGGAGGGGAGGAGGGGAGGAGGGGAGGAGGGGAGGAGGGGAGGAGGGGGGAGGGAGGGAAGGGGGCGTCAAATTGGTCTACGAATGAAAGTGTTCATTGCTCATCCTCTCTTCAGCACTCGAGCGAATTTGAACTTGTTTCACGTGCGAGGTGAATCCAATCTGCCCTACCAGAAATATTTCAGACAACATTTAAAGGGACAGTGCTCTGTCTTTTCTCTCTTCAATGAGAGCTTCTGACACGTCTTTTGGTCCTTTATTGTTAAAAGCGATTCAGTTTTTACTTTTTGGTTTTTGGGACTTCCGAACACAGGGTAAAAGGATTTGTTTCAGCTTCGGAGTCGGCTGATGAAAAATGATACCATAAAGTGGACGGTAAAAGACCTGCTTCTGGCTGACTGCAGTGACTTGGCGCACAGAAGCAGTGCTGAATGTTTTCTTAGCTGGAAAACAATACGAGACCAAATAATTCATGAGAGACTTGTGTGTGTGTGTGTGTGTGTGTGTGTGTGTGTGTGTGTGTGTGTGTGTGTGTGTGTGTGTGTGTGTGTGTGGGGGCTGCCATGCTCACCAAACACAAACAAAAATTATTCATCACACACACTGTTCTGTGAGTGAGCTGCAGCTAGATACACCAACCGTCTCTGGAGGAGGGGATCCCTCTCTGAATTGCTCCTCCCAAGGTTTCTTCCATTTTTTTTTCTCCTGTTGAGAGTTTTTTGGGAGTTTTTCCTTGTCTTCCTTGAGGGTTTAGGTTGGTTGAGGGCAGTTCTATGGGCATATGTGAAGCCCTCTGTGACATGCTTGCGTGTAAAAAGGGCTATACAAATACATTTGATTTGGATCCAGGAAGCTCACCTTTGATCCCACATAAAACCACTTGAAAACCTTTCTGGCCCTTTCTCTGCAACTCCCCCCCCCCCCCCCAGCCACCTTGCACACACTCTATACTGACACTTCTGACAAGGAACAAAAACGTAATATTTCACCATTAGAATAACAAGCTCTCAGTAATAGCTGGACTCGAGCCCTAATTTCAAGCTGAGAAACCATTCTGTCATTTTCCACGCTTGTGTAAAACCATCTCCATCTCTCTGTCTCTCTCTCTCTCTCTCTGTCTCCCTCTCATTCTGTCTCTCTCTCACTCTGTCTCTCTCTCACTCTGTCTCTCTCTCACTCTGTCTCTCTCTCACTCTGTCTCTCTCTCACTCTGTCTCTCTCTCTCTGTCTCTCTCTCTCTGTCTGTCTCTCTCTGTCTGTCTCTCCCTCTAACTTTCTTGACGAGCAAAAAGCATATGTTGAGGCTCAAATCTGAAAGCACATCAATCATGTCGTACCATTAGTGTTCAGAAGGCCAATTACAAAACCTCCAAGCACTCAGAGTCACTAAACGCAGGCCTTCGATTATAGCTTGACCTCCCTGCAATTTGCCTGCACAGCTAAGCATCAAATAATAGATACAAGATCTTTAACATAATTACGTCTTAATGGATATCAAAGCCTCGCTGTCCAAAGTTGATCTGCACACCACTGTTGCATTTAAGGGAAGATGACAGAATGCATTTATCAACGGAGATGACAGAAAGAGAGAGAGGAAGAGAGAGAGAGGAAGAGAGAGGAAGAGAGAGAGAGAGAGAGAGAGAGAGAGAGAGAGAGAGAGAGAGAGAGAGAGAGAGAGAGAGAGAGAGAGAGAGAGAGAAAGAGAGAGAGAGAGAGGAAGAGAGAGAGAGGAAGAGAGAGAAGGGAAGAAAGAGGGAAAGAGAAAATAACTAAAACGGGAGACAGGGTATCTCCCCTCTATCCTAGAGACGATCATTTACTCACTCCTTCACGTGCAATGTCACCTCTCTCCTCAAACGTTTTCAAGTTTAATCACATTCCTGTTATTCTATTTACAAACCAAGATGAGAATAATTTCCAATACTTCTGTGACGACGGTTCGCATTCAGGCTGTTGACCAACCTCTTTCAAGGTGACCCATTCAGCCGTGGTGTACAGCCCAGCCCAGTGTCCAGTGCATTTAGGAGTAGTTTTCAAAGTAAACCTCATTAAGCCCCTGGATAATTGTGTGTGTGTTCTGCATGGTGAATATTTGATATGCTGTATGCCCTTTGCAGGCCTCGGGTCCAAAATAATATCTCCATTCGTCTGGTGTAGGGACGGGCCTGTATGATCCACAGCCCATTGGCCGGCCGGCCAATTACTCCATCAATTATTAATTCATCATAAAGGTCGGCCTTGCTGCCATTATCCTCAGAGAGGGAGCAGTGTCACCAGTTTCCTAGGCTACAGGTCAACAAGTAGCACTGGATGCAAACTCACAACACACACACACAAGCACAACATTTACATTTAGTCATTTAGCAGACGCTCTTATCCAGAGCGACTTACAGTAAGTACAGGGACATTCCCCCCGAGGCAAGTAGGGTGAAGTGCCTTGCCCAAGGACACAACGTCATTTGGTTGGCATAGCCGGGAATCGAACTAGCAACCTTCTGATTACTATCCCAATTCCCTCACCACTCAGCCACCTGACAACACACACACGCCTACAGACAAACACACAGAAAAGTGCTAAGACATTAATCCTGCGAGCGCAACTGTGTCAACTCTACAGAAGGTTGAAGGTTTGAAGGCGAATCAAAGGTAGTGTAGGAAACGTGCCACATCAACGTGAGAGCCCATGTCACAGTATTCTGAACGCTTTTATCGGCCCGTGTTTTTTGTACAACACACGCACGCACAGAGAGATCATCGCAGGAACAGATCTGGAACATGCGTCCATGCCTAAGCTACGGTTGGGTAGTTTGTAATGTAGAATGTATCGTTGGTGCTGACCTTTGGCTAACTGCTCTGCCACTCAACAAGAAAGGTCAAAACTCCTTTCCCCGTGTTTCATTTAGTCACCACGGTGACCAATCCCAGTCCTCATCTCCGCACTGGAACAGCCAGTGATGGGGTGAATTATGCCCAGCGCTGAAAGAATGACAGTTAATGACTATGTTTATGTGTACATTGTGTGTAGGTTATAATTACAACAGCCCAAACAAACCCCACCATGTGTGTGCTCCTGTTGGGTTATTCAGAGAGCATGTGCGCAGTGAGGTATTATACATTAATTCAGAGTTTTGTGTTGGGAGGGAGAGTGTGTTGTCTGTGGGTGTGGTGGAGGTGAATATGGGGGGGGGGGGGGGTGACAGAACGGTAAACACACATTTAGATGCACGTAAATGTCGTTTTGCAGCAGTTAAGCAATACATTTTAATCAGGTTTGGTAAATTATGAATTGTCAAGGCTGTCTTCATTTACATCGTATTAATAGTTAAATTAGCATTAAGTGCATAATTTAATACGATTACGTCTAATTATTCACATAAATTAGTTTTTAAGTCAAATTATTATTTGAGAAGCACAGACAAATGCTGTTCAAGGAAGTGAACTGAAATAAACTGAATGGAATTTAGGGTCTCTTACTCACTCTTCTCTGTAAATCACTCAAGCATTATCCAAACAACTTCAACATTAATATTCTATTCTCACATTCCCCTCTCAACAGATTAGAAAGTATCAAACTTTGTCTAGCTGTCTCTGTAGAGTTCTTGTTTCAAGGGCTGTAGTTCTCGTAAAATGTAATACTTCAGTTATTGGACCTTGAAACACCACAGTGATATGTACAATGGTTTCACACCACCAATACTTGAACGCTTTGTTCGTATTCCTAATAAAGATAAATCACGGTTAAAAAGAGACGTAAGTTCAATGGTAGATTTGAAGAAGATTCAAAAACAATGGCTTCGTAGATTCTGTCTAATCGTCAGAGAGATAAAGGAATTACAAATCCCTTTCAAATGCTAAGTCATTTCTCCCCCTTCATTGTGAGAGAGGGAGGAAACGATTTGTGGTGTGTCAGGTTGTCATGGCGATGCCTTCTCCGTTTGAAAAAAAGTGTGTCACAGGCTTTTCTCCGCTGGTTGAGGAGGTGGGTAGCCGGTCTCCCGGCTTACGGGCAGAAACAGACAAGAGGACTGACGACGCTTTAAAACAAAGCTCTCTCTCCCCCCTGCGCTCTGCCTCTCACTAGAACTCGCTGACTGGAGAAATTGTCAGAGTCTTTCTTGAAGAGCTTGGGGAGACATGAAAGCCCCTGATGACTCTGATGCAGCCTCTCTCAGTCCTGCAGGACAGACTGAGGCAGCCTCTTTAAGTCCTGCAGGGCAGACTGAGGCAGCCTCTCTCAGTCCTGCAGGACAGACTGAGGCAGCCTCTCTAAGTCCTGCAGGACAGACTGAGGCAGCCTCTCTAAGTCCTGCAGGGCAGACTGAGGCAGCCTCTCTAAGTCCTGCAGGGCAGACTGAGGCAGCCTCTCTAAGTCCTGCAGGGCAGACTGAGGCAGCCTCTCTCAGTCCTGCAGGGCAGACTGAGGCAGCCTCTCTCAGTCCTGCAGGGCAGCCAGAGCGATTAGAGACCAGGTGCTTCAGAGCGGGAGTTCTGGAACGCGAGCGCCTGGGATGAAGACGCCAGGATGGAAATAGATGTTGTTCGTAAGCCTCGCGTGAATAATGTTCAGAATTCTGGACGATCACATGGTGCTGGTGAGGTACTGAGTAGATAAAAATGTATTCAATGACCAATCAGTATGTCAATCAAAGCATCTTTAAGGAATCAAGGCCCTTAAACCATAGCAACAGGTGGTTGGGGTGAGCACCGATGTTTGCTTGTTAAACCTGATCCCCAGGACCTGAGGGCTATCCATCACTTAGCTCTTGTTCAAAACAACCACTGCGTGTGTTTCACGGTTTACTACAATCCTTTTAGGGAAAATACAGGTAGCAGTTTATGCGAGAAGCACAGTTATAGGTAGGCTAAAGCAGGGAGAACCGTACAACATGGGAGCAAGCAGGGCTGCACGATTATGGCCAAAATGATAATCACGATTATTTTAATCAATATTGAGATCACGATTGTTGATTTTAACCAAAACCATTTTATTGTCACATATGCTAATTATAACTGCTTTCACATCCATATTGTGCTATATTCCTGCTAATGTACAAATATGTGCCTCAAAATAAAATAGGTCCTCTTATTCACCAAAATTCTTAAAGAATAAATAAAAAAAACAATTAAATAATCATGACGATGTTTTGAACTGCAAGTTGTGGCTTATATTTTATTTGATATTTTATTGTATAGTTTATTTTATTCTATTCCACTTAGTATTGCTAGTTATGTACCCTTAGTATAGTTAGTTCTCATATTTAAATTTTAGATTCCTATATGTTTAATGTTTGCACCATCCTGCCAAAGCAAATTCCTTGTCTGTGCAAACTTTCATGGCGAATAAAACCCATTCTGATTGGTCAGAACCAGAGCTTCCCCCCCACCAGTCACGTCCCTTCGCGAGGCACCTGGTGGTGCTAATGAAACCGCCCTGGTGGGATTTTTCCCTCTGGAGGCCCCTGTTGCTCTCATTAGGATCGCCCAATGTTGTTTCCTGTAGCCCATTACTGTTGGCTGCCCTGGGGTTGGAAGTCTAAGCCTGAGACAAACACTAGTGTGCAGTAAAGCGCTCCCATGGGATTACCACAGCCAGGAGAAAATGGGAGTGTGTAGGAGGGGTGAACCTGGGGTTGAGTCAACCTGAGGCCACAATGGCTTGTTGTGGAAAGACGATTTCCGGCTAAGCTTTTAGTGTCTGTGTGGAGGTGTATGTGTGTGTGCTTACGTCCACGTGCTTGTGTATTCTTTTGTGTGTGTGTGTGTGTGCATGTTCACAACGCACTCGTGTCTGACCGAGTGACTTCACATTAATCTTTGATTGTATGACGGATTTCTGTGCTTCTTATTCATCAGGTCCTAATGATTCGATTTTTATGAATAAAGTAGTTCCTGGAGTATGTCTTTGTGTTGAACCGGTGAGTGAGAGAGGTTTGCTTACAGCAGGTGTTATTAGGTGTCTGCACATGCTGATACTGCCAGTCACCATGTTTTCAATTACCAGGCTCTGTGCACGCACATGATTGCTTGATTGGCAGTGTTATTTCCGTGGCAATTATTTTGATTTTGATTATGTCAATCATTTCACAGCAGCCCCATGTGGCATCAAATAGACCCTCTCACTTTGTGTCAGAGTGGCTGTTTGAGGTGTATTTCGTCTTTAAAACGTAAAAAAAATAATTCATAGTCGTTTCGTCGCCTATTACAGTACCTTTGAGGCGGGAAGCTCATTCTCAATCACTAATGGTCTGTATATGGCCCCTTAATGATCGTTTTCACTGCGTGTCAGTAATAATCAGCAGGTTTGGTTCTGTTTTAGGGCCAGCTTCCCTCTTGTTTCATCCAGCGTGTTCTTGCATTATTCATCTGATCACATCGGCTCTGCTTCTCCTTCTTCCGCTATCGCTGACACCATTTATACATTTAAACAGCAATTTCAACTAACATCTCCGCTGCCACTGCGGCTACCGCTACAGTAATAAAAGTAATGTTCTTCATTATTGTCATCATCGCCATCGTTGCTATCTGCTTTACAACATGATTCAATTAGACTGGCATCTGATAAAGGTCATTTGTGTGTAATCATGTTGGTGGGGGGAGCCCCCCTTCCGCCCCCCGTCCCCCACCCTGTGCCCCCCTTCCGCCCCCCCGTCCCCCACCCTGTGCCCCCCTCCTCTCCTTTTTTCTCTTCGGTAGCTACGTTCCTCCTTAGTTTCTCAGGAGGACTAATGACCTTGTTTTCTATTACATGCCAAGGACAACTGTGAATGCACTTTTTAACAATCTCCCACCCACCCCAATCGCTCGTCTCCATAGCGACGATATGTTTCGCAATAAGGGGGCGGAGCAACAGTGATGTTGTCCCTCGAGTTCAGTCACAATTCACTTAAAGATCCTGTAAAGTAAATTCCATGATTTGCTTCTCAGAACATTATATACGTGTGAAATTAGTTCCTGAAAGCATGTGCAAAGCGCGAAAACGTTGTTGCACTGAAATGTGGAGTTGGACCGTAGAACAGTTTCTCTTCCGTTTTCAGCTCAGGTTTTGTAAGGCAGAGCCAGAAAATGACCGATCTACGTCACTCTGACCGATCTACGTCACTCTGACCGATCTACGTCACTCTGACCGATCTATGTAACTTTGACCGATCTACATAACTTTGACTGATCTACGTCACTTTGACCGATCTACGTAACTTTGACCGATCTACGTCACTCTGACCGTTCTACGTCACTCTGACCGATCTACGTCACTCTGACCGATCTACGTCACTCTGACCGATCTACGTCACTTTGACCGATCTACGTCACTTTGACCGATCTACGTCACTCTGACCGATCTACGTCACTCTGACCGATCTACGTCAGATCACTGCATGGCCCCCCTTCTCACCCGGTGAAACAGTATAAAAGCCTGGAGCTCATTTGCATAAGAGGTCCTCCAACTCCACTTCAGTTACGACTCCTGCTGTATTGTTATTGTAGCCTTCATCAGCTAGCTAGCTTCAGGATGTCTCCCTCCACCCGCAACTGCATCTTACCTGGATGCAAGAACTTTAGCTGTGCTGCAAAGCTATTTAATTTCCATAGTGATGAGGAAAGGAAAAATAGGTGGATTGATTTTGTGAAGAGCCACGCTGATGGAAAGCTTCGGATAAACTCCAACAGCCGCCTCTGCAGTGACCATTTCACGGCGGACAGTTTTAACATGGACCTGAGACAGTTGGGATTCACGGACACACGGCTTCTCTTGCAGCGCGGAGCCGTACCGAGCATCGCCCTCCCGGCCGTTCCTCCTCCGGTTGCACCTGGACCATCCACCGCTGCCAGCAGTTCATGACTCAGTTCTGTGTGCTTGTTATAATTATACTAGATAACTTTTCCAGAGGTATCTCTGCTATGAGTTATTGCAAACCGCTAACTTGATATACTCGGTGTAGAATGATGGTATTTTGGTGAAATGGTAGCTATGTGCTAGAAGTAGCCTAGTTGTAGAGCTCACTGTCTGCTGTCTCTGGTGTCCATTTTTACTCCTGTGCTACAGCTCAGGGGAACAAGCTTCATTTATATGCATCTGTATGTTTCAATCATTGAACAAATAAATTATCTGGTCGTAGGTACTTGAGACAGGCGGGCCTTCCAGCAAGGGGGCGGAGCTTCAGCTCCTTCAGGCGACACGCCCCCCCCAGTCTCAAGCAGAGAAGACTGCTGATTTTCTCACGATTTCAAAGCCTAATTTAACATACATGTCAGTGTTTTTTTTTCATTCTAATTTGGACGGGTAGTTAACAACACATTCTTCTGTGGTGTGATGAACTTAAAACTCGTTTTCAATTCCACTTTACAGGATCTTTAATGAAAATCAATGAAAATAATATAGAGACTAGTCAACTACTCTGATGTGCACAGTGTTCCTGTAGAAGGAACATCAACCTCTGATTACTTTTTGTTTCTAAACTGAAAATGAATATCTGGGAACATAATGAAATACAGTTATGTCATGTATTTTTCCCCCCAATGAGTTCTAGATCTGTGTTGTCAGTTGAAAGGGCTTTAAGGACTGATGAGATAGCTCGCACTGTAGAAGAAAGAGTCGCGAACTCTTAAACCTTGGCCCTCTGACCCCAATTACTCCTCGGAAAGAAACACGATACAGCGCGCACACAGCATTAGGCCTACCACATGAAATTGTGTTGGTCATTACGCACTTTGAGCCAGTCCTTGCGGCATTATTTACGATAATTCTGCATAATGACGTTGCGTTGGTACATTTAGCCTACAGATTGACCGGTCATTCTGCACAACACTATAACATATAGGCTAGGCTAGGGCAACAAAACAGTGGGAGCGGTGGCCAGAATGAAATCAGTTGGCACAGCGGCCGAAAAGTTTTTAAATGACGTAGCCTACCTTTGATGATCTTTACTTGAAAACGAAATCCATTGTCCTGTCCTTTTGGATGAATTGTTTAACTCCAACTTCTCATTAAAAGTTAACGTTGAAAACGGCGCATATACTGTAACAAATGTGAAACAATGTCGTCCTCACTAGCGGAAAAGTTACTTGCGTCTCATTGTGAAGTGAACGAACAAGCTAGCTCTAACGTTGTTAGCTAGTTTATTAGCTTGTGATCGCGTTCCCTACAGCGGGCGGAACTTGTCATAAAGTTAGCGATAACAAAGCCCACCCATTTAGAGGGAAGATATGATTGTTCAATTTTACTGTCAATGGAATCAGCCCTCTTTAAATTCATAGCTGGACCACCAATCACAGAGCTGCATAGCTTTTTCCTCCCAACAACGGAGGCAGCAAAATTCTGAAAGGGTGACAAGAGGGGATTTTTCATTTCACTCTTCACATTCCAACACAATCTGAATAGGCAGGATTTAAGGGTTTATTTCAGAAACATTGTTATTAGATTGTCAAATTATGAATTGATAAAGTTAGAACATATTACTTTTAAAATAGGGCCCTGACAAAAAATAGGGCCCCATCACTACCAGGATTTTGCATGTTAAAATATGTTTTTGTGTGTGTGACATGGAAATATGTTAATCACAATTCAAACATTGTGTTATACTGTTATATATTTACTGTCCCTTTAGAGTGAAATATCGAATATGTCTTTGGAAAATTAATTTATGATGAATGTATACACTATGAATCATACTGGAGCACAACTTAATCTGTAAAGTTACAACAAAGGTGTTATGCATACAGTAAGCTATGTGATGCTGAGAGTCAAGTATCTTTCTACTGTCTGAAAGTATTATTTTGACTGTCCAAGTGAGGATTGAGGATTTTTATTGACTTGTTTACCAACACTGTGCTGAACTGGATCTGAATACATCCCCCCCACACACACACACTACACACACACACACACACACAAATATTGCTTCCCAGCTCAGATGTTTAGACTGCATGTTCAAAAGCGCAGGAAAAATGCAGACATCAGACAGTCTTGACTGTGTGTGTGTGCATGTGTGTACTGTTGGGTTTCCAGTCTGTATACCAAATGTGCCTGCGTGTGTTTATTTGTGTGTATGTGCGCACGTAGGTAATTATAACTGTGCCTGTATGTGTGTGTGTGTATGTGTGTATATATGTGTGTGTGTGTGTGCCCATGTCCGGCCCAGCAAACCTAGTCTGCTCAGTCAGCAGACTGCCAGTCCAGGGGGTCCATGTTGATGGGCTAGACATCCCATCAACATCCCCAGGCAGAGCCCATGCTGTGGGGGCGACGCGCTGGAGATGCAGACCCTCAGCACATTACAACAAGCATCCCAGTAATCAAGCGTTGCTTACAAGCAGTTAGGCATTAAACATGCTTACTGTCAACCCACAGAGCGCCGTTTCCCACCAATGTACTCACGACCCCAGAGGATTCTGTGTGGAAAAACCGTGACTGGGAGTGAAAACTGTCCCGAGTTTGTTGTGCCTGACTCAAATGTGATTGGGTATGAATGCTGAGTACACGGCAATGAAGCTCTTGGGGTGTTTATCCTTCAACCGTGATGCCTAATGAGTTGTGTGTGTGAGAGTTATTTGGCCGAAGAGCTCTGCAGTGAATATACTTGATTGTGAGTGGATGCAGGCAGTTGGGCTAATTCACTCTAGCTACTGCTGCTGGTGGGGTAATTTCATGCACACCAGTCAGGGATGCCACGTTTAGTTCTGTGGCAAAGTCCACTTGGCTGAATCTCAAAGCAAACCAATTAGCAAGGCTCTCTGGTGTCTGTCAAGCCCCCTGAAAAGTCATCCAGAATTTCTTTATTTCTTTATTTTTTAGCTGAAGACCCTTTTGGATGCAGGAGGTCTGAGTGAAGTGTCAGGGGCCAACGCGTTAATAAGCCACGTCTCTGACATGAAAGACGTCCTCGGCTCAACATCAAATATGTACCGCTAAGCTGCCGTGCCAATTAATTAGGGAGCCACAGTATTTAGTGACAAATCTCCCCAAAATGACGCATCCCATTTGACAAAATGAAACAGTTCAATGCAGACATTTTTAATTACTATACGGTGGTCTTTGTATAAACTTTTCTCCATGTTTGGTGTCTGATTGTGAGAGTTATACGGTTGAGGGTGCGACGAGAGGCGAGTACGAGGAACAACACATTTGGTGTCAGACCTCAACTTGGCTGAGCAGGAACTCATCACTGTGAAGTACGGAAGCTTCACTCAGGGAATAGTTCACTGGAAGCTAGTTAACGGCATGTGGAATGATAAATACGTTTGCAAAGGAGGCAGTGTTCAAGGACAGAGGACTGTGAGGAGAGAGAGGAAGAGAGAGAGGAAGACAGAGAGGAAGAGAGAGAGGAAGGGAGAGAAGAGAGAGAGGAAGAGAGAGGAAGACAGAGAGAGAGAAAGAGAGAGAGAGGAAACAACTCACTGACACTTTTTCTTCATTCTGACAGTTAATCCTCACCCCCACATCCCTCACCTCCATCCCCCACTTCCCAAATACAGACCCCCCCCCCCACACACACACACACACACTGCCGCCCCCCTTCCTCTCATCCCGCTCATTCGCCCTCATCTCCCCTACCCTATCTTGACTTGTTTCCATGGAAACGCAGGGATAAAAAGAGCTGGCGTTAGATTAGATGAAAGATTTGAAGTATCGGAAAATGTTAGGAGATCTTTTAATTGTGTTCCTCGAATTCTCACCGTTAACCTTTTTTCCCCTCTTCCTGTAGTACGCCAGATGAACACAGTCTGGGGTGAGCAGCAGGCTGTGGTTCTGCTAATTCTCACATTGCCCCGTAATTCGTTCTACGTTCTTTTCAGCTTGGAACAATCCAAGACAGGGACTAACACTGTTGACTGGTGCAGTTCTCTCTGGGTGTGTGTGTGTGTGTGAGTGTGTGTGAGTGTGTGTGTGTGTGTGTGTGTGTGTGTGAGTGTGTGTGTGTGTGTGTGAGTGCCCAGTGTTTTCAGAGCGCCTGCCTTGCCTCTGTGAGTGGATGGGAAAACCAGGGTGACATCAATAGCAGCTAAAGCTTTTACCAGTGCCTTTCCAAGACACCTCTCCTTTACACATGAATGAGTTCTGAAGGAGATCAAACTGCTACCTGCCCGAAGGCACACACACACACAAAATACGTACACACACACCAAAAAAAACACGTACACACACGTACACACAAAAACACACACAAACACACACATACACAAACTCATACACACACACGCAGACAGAAGCCTTAATCCCAAGAGAAAAGTAGAAAAACAAGCTGGTCAGAGAGCACTGCCTGTGTCTGCTCCTGGTGGTCCAGTATCTGGGACATCCACGTCTAAACCACATCATCTGTGTAGTGCGTGTGCACCTTCCCATCACACAGCAGAGCAGCCTAACAATGAACGACAGCTATAGTGCACGGCTAAAGCAACACCCTCGTGTGATTTACGAGGAACACAGTTCACCAAATTACACCTTAATGAATCGTACAGGGAGGCTGATTGGTTACAACACCTCTTCGTTTTACTGCTTGGTGGAACACAGGGTTACGGCCTATACTCTAAATCGATCGTGCTGGGGATTCGGGGGTTAATAAGTAGCGGGTGCGATCCAATATGAAAGGAATGATTTACTCTTGTCATAATAGGGATTTATGGTCTGTGTTTTTACGGTAGACCCTAAAGATTAACCGCCAGCTCCCATCTAAAGAATGTCAGCTCATATCAGCTTTGAGCACAGTATGGTCAACGGCCCTGACCCCCCCCCCCCATCCACCCCTACACCACTGCACCATGGGAAAACATGCAACCGGTACATCCATTGGCATGCCAGACACACCATTAGATACTGCAAGCCCACCCTCACCCCCACCCTCACCCCCACCCTCACCCCCACCCTCACCCCCACCCTCAGCCTCGATGATTGGGAGAATAAATACTAGTTTCTGACGCTCCCAAACTGGGGTCAGGGTCACCGTCCGTAAATATCTCCACACTTGTTAACGTGTCAGGGCAATAATGCCCCGACAAACAGCCCACCTGGGACTAATGGGGAAAAAATCTAACCCGTCGGCTCAAACACCACAACCCCCCCCCACCACGCCCCCATGTTATTTTTACACATCTTTACGACTCAATGTGGCTGGAGGGAAATAAAACAAGCGACATTGTCAAAGCTTTGGGGGGGGGGGTCCCTTAGCTGTTCCTTCAGCTCTTAGCTGTCAGCGATCTCTGCAGGGAAGGAGAATGATAAGAATGGGGGAGGGGGGGTGGCAGGGAGGGCAGAAACAGCTAATCAACACTGCTATTGAGATCAGACCCCTTAGCCTAGGTTTCAGATCCTGAGCCAATCAAAGCCCACTGGGTATCAGGATGATGTGGGGGCATGTGTGTGTGTGTGTGTGTGTGTGTGTGGGGGGGGGGTCCTCAGCTCATCCTGCAGACCCACAGAGCGTTCCCTTTAACTGACATACACTGTTTGGGTACGTCTATTCCTCCTCCTGTAATCCTCGTCTCAATTAAAAGAAAAAAAACTAAACAACACACATTTCAAATGCAAATGAAAAGGCTCTTAAAAAGCAAATATGTTTCTTCTTTCATTCGACTGCTTTAATATTCCAGAGGGGATCCCCAAGGAAGGAACTGATTGGCATTTTTCCTTTTCCTCATTGGAGTGGGGCAGAAATAGCTATGTCTGTGTTAATTGTGCTCTGATATGGCTTTACAGTGCTCCTGATAGTGGTGTGTTAATGGTGCTGTCTTTCCTTCAGACAGACTTTTTTTCTCTTGCTGTTATTTCAGACCAACTGGGACTTTGCTCTCAGGGAGGGTGGCAACGATGCTGTAATTAAAATTCTGTTCAGCATGACAACATGGTTTCATGCCTCATTTTTCACACATAGGATGAATACACACCAAGCACAGAGACTGTAATAGGTAAACACACACTTTAGTGTTAAGGCTGGTATAGACACAAATCCTTTTACACAAATGCACAGAGGTATAAGACAAACACATTTCCATTTGAATGTTAATGTAAGTAGATTTCATTGTCACACCTGAAATAATGTGAATGCCAGGCATCGAATCAAATGCTCCTGTGCTTTGTGAGTCTGTCTGTTGTAGGTGTCTGTGTGTGTGTGTGTCTGTGTCTTTGTGTGTGTCTGTGAGTCTGTCTGTTGTAGGTGTCTGTGTGTGTGTCTGTGAGTCTGTCTGTTGTAGGTGTCTGTGTGTGTGTCTGTGTGTGTCTGTGTGTGTGTCTGTGTGTGTCTGTGTGTGTCTGTGTGTGTCTGTGAGTCTGTCTGTTGTAGGTGTCTGTGTGTGTGTCTGTGTGTGTGTCTGTGTGTGTGTCTGTGTCTGTGTGTGTCTGTGAGTCTGTCTGTTGTAGGTGTCTGTGTGTGTGTCTGTGTCTGTGTGTGTCTGTGAGTCTGTCTGTTGTAGGTGTCTGTGTGTGTGTCTGTGTCTGTGTGTGTCTGTGAGTCTGTCTGTTGTAGGTGTCTGTGTGTGTGTTTGTGTCTGTGTGTGTGTCTGTGTGTGTGTGTCTGTGTGTGTACTGATTCTGAGAAGTGTTTACATGGCTTGGGGAGGCAGGGGAGGCAGGGGGAGGCAGGGGGAGGCAGGGGAGGCAGGGGGAGGCAGGGGGAGGCAGGGGGAGGCAGGGGGAGGCAGGGGAGACAGGGGGAGGCAGGGGGAGGCAGGGGGAGGCAGGGGGAGGCAGGGGGAGGCAGGGGGAGACAGGGGGAGGCAGGGGGAGGCAGGGGGAGGCAGGGGGAGGCAGGGGAGGCAGGGGGAGGCAGGGGGAGGCAGGGGGAGGCAGGGGGAGGCAGGGGGAGGCAGGCAGACAGAGGTCCCCCAGGATGTCGTCCACCAGGCTTGTCAACTGGTGTCAGTCACTCATCACACCCTGCCTGTCCCTGCAAAGCGCAGACAATGACTCCAGTGGGCCCAGCGGCCCAGCGGCCCAGCGGCCTGAGGACCATCATTCCTCCATGTTTAACCTCACCGCTCGCCCAGCCCGCTTCCCACTCTCCCCGCTCCATCATCAAAGCTTACTGGCTATTTTGTTTCCCAGCCCTCAGCGGAGAGTTATTGCTCGTGACAACGATCGCGGACGTTTATTTTCTCCAGACTCGGTGCATGCTGGGATTGCATTACCCTGTGATATTCGAGGCGCTCTGTATTAAATATGCATGAACCCTGGAGATGAAAATTAATTTTGGGAATGCTCTCCTCTTTGATTGTTCAAATATGCCTTCATCTGCCTTTGTATGAAGCCTTGAATTCATTATTTAATTTACCGTGATGGGGTAACCGAATGCACGATGGTGGAATTGATCTCAATAAAAAGGATAAGGGTGTCTCTCTCTCTGTGTTTGTGTGTGTTTGTGTGTGTGTGTGATCAAGTTGAGAACTGAACAAGTTGCAAGAGTTTGAGCCACACAATATCTCTGTGTTTGTGTGTGTTTGTGTGTGTGTGATCAAGTTGAGAACTGAACAAGTTGCAAGAGTTTGAGCCACACAATAAGAGCTACTTACCCCACTACTATTCAGTAGCTCACACCAGGAATATCAAGATACCGATGCTGGAACCAAGTTTGAATGATGTATGTGTGAGAGGATGTAAATCAGGATTACAAGCCTGTAGACGTTCTTCTCTTTCAGGCAACATGATCCTCCTTTAAGCATCCAATCCATCGTTGAGAAAAGAACAGCATGCATGTGCAGAGGATGTACGGCTTTGCCCTTCGTTCATAGAAGGACCGTGACCCAGTCTAATGCTGTCTTTCGGTCCTGTGAAACGAGACAAAGGCACGGCACATGGTAAGTTCTGGATGTGTTCGACACTCTGTCCCCGAGAAGCCCTTCCTGACGACACGCCAGAGTCCAGGGTGTAGGTCAGACACAACGACACACACGGAGAGCTGCAGGGAAGCCTTCCTGCAGCGCTACATCACACCCCACGGGTGGCACTCCCTCACACACATCAGATCTGCATAACTGCATCTTTCATGAGTTTTGCTCAGCAACGCCTAAATCCCAATGATTAAGAGAGATAAGAGAAGGGAGGGGGTGGGAAGGGTGGGGGCGGAGGGTAAGGTAGCTCAAACCTCTTCCAGGTTCAGAGCGTCTTCTCACCTCCTGCCCTGCTTTTTTACTCTGAACGATTAGGAGGCCCTGTCCATCCCTTCCATCACCCTCATGGTTAGCACTCGTGGCACCTTGTTAAGCCTGGTCAATATTTACAGAAGAGGGATGGGGGCAGGTGGTGGGGGCCACCCTGAGGGGTCTTATCTGGCAAAGTGCTTTTTGATTAGTGTTAATGGGGAACATTTAATGGCCTTTGGCCGAATCCCCCCCATGACAATACTTCAACATGCTTGGCGTCACGTCCGCGGCTGTAGTGAGTTGTAAGTCGCTCGTATGCCTCTTACAGAGGACGTGTTATCAGTGCATCAAGCCGCCCCACATTCTCCTGGGCGGTTGTTGATGCATACCAGTTAGGTTTCTGTGTTCATGTCTCGCACTGCAAAACCAGCGCCACCACTACTCACTCACTACGACTCTTGGCTATTGAAAGAATGCTGATTAGGACCATTGTTGTTCTCGTGGTGCAGGAGTTGGTTCAGTGTGTTGACGGATGCAAGGTCAGTGGAATGAGGTTCTTCTTGTTGTGCATAGATGCTGGATGAACTCACGGCCTACGGACAGGGCCCTCATCCCCAAAAAGAAATGCCTGACATCTGCTACATCTGACAAGCCATGCATGCTAATGCCCAGTTTATAATATTATTATGAACCACGAGTGACTTCACATGTTAGCGAGCACTCTGTCAAATTAATGTCGATTCCATTAACGGTTCCGTCTATTCTTTGCAACGTGCCACGCTGGGTGGTGTTCGCATGGTAGCGTATGCGCAGACAAACACACACACACACACACACTTTCCCTCCTCCACCACTTCCTCACACACACACACACACACACACACACTAGCTCAGTAACTCGTTCACAGTTGCACACACCCACAATTTATTTTTTTATTCCTCCGCCAAAAGGCAAGAAGAAGAAGAAGAAGGAGAGGAGAATAAATGTTCAGAGTCATTCATCACTGGGGCCCAACAGTATAGATGAATCGGGCGATGAAAATATGTCCTGAGAAATGTCGGGAAGATATTAACACCAATACATCACAGTAGAGCTGGGTCTCCACGCTCACTGCCAAGTGGAGATCCTAGATCCTACCCTTTGGTTAAATTTAGAGCATAACGGCACCAGTGTCATTTACGCCACTCTCCCCCATTCATCACACACAAACGAGTAAATAAAGACACACACAGAAAGTCGCTTTCTTCCAAAGATTACCATTCGAAATGATGCAGGGCGAATGTCATTAGAGCTCAAATACGATTTCTTAAATCTGTCTGGTGTCACTGAACCATGCGAGAGAGAGAGAGAGAGAGAGAGAGAGAGAGAGAGAGAGAGAGAGAGAGAGAGAGAGAGAGAGAGAGAGAGAGAGAGAGAGAGAGAGAGAGAGAGAGGGGGAGAGAGAGACAGAGAGAGAGACAGAGAGAGAGAGAGACAGAGAGAGAGGGTAATCGCAAACAAAAAGATCAGCCCTACTGTAAGTATATCTGAGTTAGGGATGAGTGGAAGCCTAGGAGGTGAGACAGTTAGACTCTAATGGAAAACAGCTTTGCTTTACATGCCTCCATGAAAGTCCTAATTGGTAAAGCATTTCTGATTAAAGTCTTTCCTCGTCCAGTGACTTGTGAGAATTCTAAATTGCAGTTCAACTCATTGGTGTTTTTCTAAGATACAATACTTCTTACGCAATTCCATGCTGAGCAAAATGCTCAAACTCCCTTCAGTGATGGCTTAGACCAATATGACTGCATGTAGTTCTGAAATAACCAGCTTCACTGGAGCGCAGTATTTCAATCCTAGTTAGCCAGAGTAGAGAAGAAGTATAGAATTCTAAAGTGGAGATATGCTGTAGTAGACCTCTCATATCTATACACCCAGAGGACACAGTGCATTTCCATTGTGCTTTTTTTCCCCCCAGGCCTCTCTATCATTCTGTTAGTTTATTTTTGCATGGATTTATTCGTTCATAAATATTCATTCTCCAAGTGTCACATGTACAAGATTTATTTGAAAGCAAAATATTGGTTTTTCAATAACACAAGCAAGGATTTATTGGCTCTCGTTACTATTGTTATCACAATACCTTTATGGTAATTTATTTGAACACTAAAGGTATTCACTGTGTACAGCACTGGAATATCAACCAATGCGATTCATTTTCTCTCAAAACTCAAGTGAACGGGTTCAAAGAGAGAAAGGGGGAGGGATGGATGCGCTTTTAACCTAAAAGGTCAATTTAGCGGCCCATTTCAGTGATTCAGTGCAGGCTTATAATTGCACGCTTGTCTAAAGACAATGCAGTATTAAATGAAGACAAAGTTGCCAAGCACAGGTTTGGCCTCTGAATGGAGCCTGAGACCAGCCCTTCATTTGCAACCCTTAATCAGTCCGATGAGATCCATGTGATTTCAAAAAAGAGAAAGAAATGAAATGGTAATTACTATTGATTCCCTATGTGCATATGACCCTGCAAACCCCTCTCTGCATTCTTAAATCAACCCAAATTATTGGATTTGCTAATTTTGTGCTCTGGGAGAGAGAAGCGATTTAGAAGATTCTCCTCTGAGAACCCACAGCTCTTTCTGAGGTCAGGAACAAACATAACGATGGGCAAAAATAGGATTTCTTTTGTATTTTTTGTAAGACGGTGTGTGCACCTTGTTGAATTAACCATATTAGTCTAGTTAGAGCAAATCAGAATGACATGCTGGGTCTGTGGGGAATAACAAGGATTTTGTTCCTGTCACTTGAGACCGGTGTTGTATTAAGCATCCATGGATGCATAATAGCTGAAAAGGAAAATCAGTTTATGTTAGAAATACCAGGCAAATGTATCCACATTTAACACACATGGGAATTTGTAATTATTTGTCAAATTAGAACATTAATTCATCATTAGATTTAACTTTCATAAAAACTTGCCATGCACTGAAATTGTACTTGACGCAACAGTCTCTGAAACTGCAGGTGGCCTTAACTTGACTGCAGGTGCCCTGACTCAAACATGGGTGGAACTTTGTTGCCATCCTCTGGTAGCAAAGAGAAGTGCGCTACGCTGAAACCTTTATGCTGCTGTGTGAGGGACAATTAAAGCTACAAGAACCAACATTATGAAATAAAAAAAATACATTCTTGGCTGAATTTCCACGCTTTCCTCCGGCTCAAGTTTGACAGGGGTTTCATAAAATAATTCCCTGCCCCACATGGGCAGGGAATATGGGTTTCCTCCTTCAAGTTAGCCTTGAAGTCAAATCGACTACATTAAAATAAAAACTATTAAAAATAAAAAATAAAATATGCTTTATCCGAGAAATTCCTTGTTGATAGCATCGGTGAAAAGGGTATTGGTTGTTTGCCCCACACGTTAAATTAGACCAGCACACACATTGCTTAACTAAATCAACATGACTGACACAATGACACCGACTGGTGTTGAATTCATATATTACGTTTATTTGGTGGGAAATGTTAGGCTTAGACATTTTAATTTAAATTAATGGTGCATTACATGACTAATACTTTTATTGGTACCTACATTTCTCAATCATATGTCCAAGGTTTGAGCAGGCAAAATGTCAAAATGTATAAATATTCGGCTCCCACATATGCAACATGTTCAACCTAACACTGGTGCAGCTCCAGTAGGATAGCATCTAGTCTCTGGGCTGTACTGGGAGCAGCCTTGAGGGTTCAGAAACAACATTTTAATACCAGGTTTGAGAAACAAAGCCAAGATGACAACCATAAAGACAAGGAAAAGGTGAGTGTGAGTGTGTGTGAGAGAGAAAAAAAAAAAAGAGGAAAGAGAGAGAGAGACAATGTGTGTGCATTCACATGAATCACTCGCAGCATCTGAAAACAGTAACTGGAGGCTGGTTGTAAGAGGTCCAGCAGGAGATGAGCGTCTCCACTACACTGCCCTCCCAGGAGAGGGACCACGTCTTAGAGGACGACAGACGAGGGGCGCTAGCGTGGGTTACCATACAGAAGCTGAGATGCTGTGATTGGTGCTCTTATTATACACAGACAGGCTGCCCTGGCGGGAGTAGGGGGGGGGGGGTGGAAGAGGAGGGTCTCACGCAGAGACGGACCGGCTGCCCTGGTGGGGGGTCTCACGCAGAGACGTCCAAATCCTTGGGCCGGATCCTGACCACGTGCTCGAGCTGACCGGAGTCGGACACGTCGTAGCTAGTCTTGTACTTGGCCAGGATCTTCATCAGTGGGCGCAGCTTCAGCCACCACTGCTCCTTAGGGATCCTGTGGCTGGAGGTGAGGGGGAGGGAGGTGAGGGGGAGGGAGGTGAGGGGGAGGGAGGTGAGGGGGAGGGAGGTGAGGGATGTGAGGGGGAGGGAGGTGAGGGATGTGAGGGGGAGGGAGGTGAGGGGGAAGGAGGTGAGGGATGTGAGGGGGAGGGAGGTGAGGGGGAAGGAGGTGAGGGATGTGAGGGGGAGGGAGGTGAGGGATGTGAGGGGGAGGGAGGTGAGGGGGAGGGAGGTGAGGGGGAAGGAGGTGAGGGATGTGAGGGGGAAGGAGGTGAGGGATGTGAGGGGGAGGGAGGTGAGGGATGTGAGGGGGAGGGAGGTGAGGGATGTGAGGGGGAGGGAGGTGAGGGGGAGGGAGGTGAGGGGGAGGGAGGTGAGGGATGTGAGGGGGAGGGAGGTGAGGGGGAAGGAGGTGAGGGATGTGAGGGGGAGGGAGGTGAGGGGGAGGTAGGTGAGGGATGTGAGGGGGAGGGAGGTGAGGGGGAGGTAGGTGAGGGATGTGAGGGGGAGGGAGGTGAGGAGGAGGGAGGTGAGGGGGAGGGAGGTGAGGGGGAGGTGAGGGATGTGTTGGTTAGAAAGGGGACATGTTTAGAGAAGTATACAAAAATGTAGACCTTAACCTGCGTAACTTTTCAATGCAATCCCTATGTATGAGTGCAAAAATACCACAGGTAAGGGTTTTTATGCGCAGAACTACAGATGAAAAAGTTTAGAAATGCTCAAAGAAGGCCTGGGGGCGTGTAGTGTCTGAGGAGTGTGTGTGTGTGTGTAGTGTCTGAGGTGTGTGTGTGTGTGTGTAGTGTCTGAGGTGTGTGTGTGTGCGCGTGTAGTGTCTGAGGTGTGTGTGTGTGCGTGTAGTGTCTGAGGTGTGTGTGTGTAGTGTCTGAGGTGTGTGTGTGTGTGTGTGTGTGTGCGTGTGCGTGTAGTGTCTGAGGTGTGTGTGTGCGTGTAGTGTCTGAGGAGTCTGTGTGTGCGTGTAGTGTCTGAGGTGTGTGTGTGTGTGTGTGTGTGTACATACACAAAGTCGGTTTCGTCTCTGAGCTGCACCACCGGCTGGAACACCAGTGCTCGACGCCGCATGCCCAGCAGACAGCAGCTGTCCTCAGTGTTAGCAAACACTCTCCCTGGAGGCACCGGAGCAACAGTTAGGTACCACCTGACAGACTCACTCACGCACTGGCTGACTGACTCTCTGACTGGCTGACTGACTCTCTGACTGGCTGACTCACTCTCTGACTGGCTGACTGACTCTCTGACTGGCTGACTCACTCTCTGACTGGCTGACTCACTCTCTGACTGGCTGACTCACTCTCTGACTGGCTGACTCACTCTCTGACTGACAGACACAAAGACGTGACAGTAAGAATGTTTCTAGCTAACATTGAAAGCGTTGAGACAGCTCAAAGACAAGGGCAGCACTGCTATTACTGTACTATGAAGCTCCTACAGCAAGCTTGATGAAAAGGTACATGGGGCTAGCTACAGGTATAGATGGAGGTCATGGAGCCAGTATCAGTTAACAGATATATTTACCTTCGTCTTATGTCATCCATGTGCACAGAAAATAGACACAAAACAAAAAAGGAATTTAAATTGTATACCTGTAGTCTGTATGCACTATGTAATTTCTGTTGTGCAGAAATTAGGTGTTTTAGGACTCAATTCCACACCGTAATCTTACTGTGATAATATATATATATAATATAAAGTACCACGATAAAGGTCCATATTTTCATATTATGAAACGTCTACATAGGATTACAATTAGGATATATTAGTATACATGATCAGCATACAGCATGTGTTCAGGATGCTGTGTATTGAATTAAGTTAGGTTCAGCGCCCCCTTGAGGACAGCTACTGTAATGATTGACTCCATGACGGATCCGGGAAAGCTCTCTGCTTCACTACCACATCTCAGCAGGGAGGGAAAGCTGCCCGTGTAGACACAGTACGGCTCACTCTACCTTGTCTGAAGGTCTCCTTCAGCTTCTTGGAGAGCCACTGCATGGCTTTGGCCGAGATCTTGGTCCCGAAGTTGCGGTCGAACGGGGAAGGGGCCCCTCCCTAGCGAGACAAGCAGGGGGGGGTCAGGGTGTGAACGACCTGAACACTTCATCCACTCCCAACAAACATTACATTTACATTTAGTCATTTAGCAGACGCTCTTATCCAGAGCGACTTACAGTAAGTACAGGGACATTCTCCCCGAGGCAAGTAGGGTGAAGTGCCTTGCCCAAGGACACAACGTCATTTGGCACGGCCGGGAATCGAACTGGCAACCTTCAGATTACTAGCCCGACTCCCTCACCGCTCAGCCATCTGACTCCCATAAACAGCTAACGTTGGAAACCAGGTGCTCCTCCATCAACTATGTGCTAAACATGTCAAGTCAAGTCATTTTTATTTATAGAGCACATTTAAAAACAGCCAATGCCGACCAAAGTGCTGTACAAAATCATCAAATAGTGCAAAACAACAATAAATAAGAACAACAGACAAACATCACAATTACAGTAAGCACGAGTGACCCTAAACTGACTTGAAAGCCAAAGAATAAAAATGTAATTTAAGACGACACTTACCACCACCGTGTCCCTCTGGGATGTGGTGGTGACAGAACTCCCTTTCAGGTAAACATCTCTCCCTAAGGTGGAACAGTATACCCACTAGAGGTTGCCTACCTGCTGCATGTGCCCCAGGACATTCTTCCTGCAGTCGAACACTCCTCTGCCCTCCTCAGAGTACAGCTGGTAGATGAAGTCTGTGGTGTAGTTCTCGTTGCTGTTCTCGTTCCTGGAACACAGCACGGGCAAGAAGTGTTGAGGTCAAGGTTTGGAAAGGTAAACTGGCAGGGATGTAAAATGTGTAACAGAAAAGAAGCATGAGATCATTATTTTGTATTCAATGGTGTTCTCTCAGTGGGCTGGGAACTGGAAAGTAGAGTTGATAGTTCTGACAGCTTACAAGAAACTTGGTCTCAGGGATTTTGAGTCAAACGTCTGATCTAAGGACGGTACAAACTTCTGATCTCCACTGAATGTAACGGAAGATCAGGATCTGCGTCCGTCATAAGAAATCCTTCGAAAAACTGGAAATCTGACTAGTTATTTGATCAGGTTCAAAGATCTCAAGCCGACATGAACGGGTTTTTCAATTTATTTTTTAGACAGAATCACAGACTGCTTCAATCTTCTTTTTGACCATCGAGTTTTGATCGTGAATAATACTAAACAGGGTGGTAGTTATCCATCCGTTACCTGAGGATGAGTCCTCTCTGAATGCTGGTCTTCATCTTCTCTGTCAAGTGTTCAACATTGGACTGGAAAGAGAAAGAATTATGAACAAAACATCTCTTCACCACCAGAGGGCAGCACTAAGCCAGCACGACACTGTACTGTACTTTAGTCATCTGCTATGGAAGCAAATCAGTGTCATAATGTTTAGAATTTTAAAAAGGCATTGAATACTTAATATTTAAATTAAAAAAACACCAAAATTATTGGTTTTGAATTTGCCACATTTATTTCAATGAAGAAAAAAAAACTAACATTCAAGCTTCAGAGATTCTAATAGAACAAATCTTGAATTTCTGAAGATTGATTTTTTTTGGATCCGATTTTTATTTATTTATGGAAATAAATAAATCTTTCAATTTAGAGGTAAAAAAAAAAAAAAAAAAAAAAAAATCGGTGGTGTTCAAATGTCAATATTGTTGGTCGATCTCACCTGCAGGTCTTTGATGTCGAAGGGCTCTTCATAGATGTAGGCAGCGTCTGCCCCCGCTGCCAGCCCCCCCACGCTGGCCAGGTAACCACAGTAACCACCCATGGTCTCGATGATGAACACGCGGCGCTTGGTGCCACTGGCAGACTGCTTGATACGGTCACACGTCTGACACACACACACACACACACGCAAAGTTAGTGGATCAAGATTCAGCTGAGGTGGAATGGAAAGCCATTGCACAACCTGGAGTCCTGCAGCAGATTTATTCATAAGTGTGGTACATTTATATAAAATATTCATATTATTAAACTACCTACTGTAACTTATAACCTGAAGGGGAATATAGCCTACAAAACATTTCAGTACTCTTGTCTTAACATGTGACATCTAAATCCTGTGAAAACCTTGACTTCCACAATCACTTCCTGTCATTTAAAATGCAACTCATTTTGACAGTTTGATACATTCAATAAACTGGTCCCGTTCATATTCTAAGAAGATGTATTCCCCAGAAAGACGTGAATCCTGTAGGAGGATAGAGAGCACACACACACACTGGTAAACATGACAACCCAGGCAGTGTATCGAAGGTTGTGTTTTTCCATCTGTGGTAAACATTATTCTTCAAATAACTTGACATTGGACTGGTGCTAAGAACAGACTTCTATTGTTGCTATTTCTGGGTAGTATTGTTAAGTTTCACAGTGAGGGTTGAGGGGAAGGGGGGGGGGGGGCAGGGGGAGGGACTGGAAAGTTCTCTCTTACCTCTACGATGGCATTGAGTGCCGTATCGGCACCAATACTAAGGTCAGTGCCCGGCACATTGTTACTAATGGTGGCAGGCAGCATACACATCGGGATGCAATACTCCTCATAGCTGCCACGAGCCTCGTACAGCTGCAGCAGACACTCTAGTGCCTGAAGCGGGCGGAGGTACAAACACGTTAGAACAACTGGGGGGCGCCCTTCAGGACAGAGCGAGACAGCCTGCCCCGTTCAGGAGAGTACTCTGCCCGTTCTGGCTCTTTCCGTGTGATAGTGGCTATGGCTTCCCTTTGGCAGGAGGGGGGAGGGGTTAGGGGGAAGGAAGATGGACAGGAAAGAGAGAAAGAAATTGGGGGGTACAGACGTGGGGTAGGACAAGAGGGGTTTCACTCTTGCCAAAACAGGCACTGGTGAGGCTGTGTGTGTGTGTGTATGTTGCATGGCACCTCAAACATGGTGCCACTGCTTTGGAGCATAGCCAACAGAGGCCAGACCCAGAGGACTGCAGGCAGGCCAGACCCAGAGGACTGCAGGCAGGACAGACCCAGAGGACTGCAGGCAGGACAGACCCAGAGGACTGCAGGCAGGACAGACCCAGAGGACTGCAGGCAGGACAGACCCAGAGGACTGCAGGCAGGACAGACCCAGAGGACTGCAGGCAGGACAGGCACTGGGCAAGTCCACTGGTCGGGGAAGAGGACGGTTCGGGGACTGAGATGAAGGGTGGGAGATGAAGGCCAAGCAAAGACCCAGACTTGACATGTTTAATAACATACTGGAACACTAACACTGAAGGAAGTGGCTGTGTCTCTCTAACCTACATTTATTCATCTAGCAGACGCTTTTACAAAACCAGTTGTGCGGGGGGTTCCAGAGGTCACTGGTTTCTAAAAGATACCTACTGTCTGAGTTATCGCGGAGAGAATACTCTTGAAACATTTTAACAACATGCACTGGAGTAATAAGTTATAGTAAAGGGGCGATGCTGTTAGAAATACTTAAAGGGCTAGACTATTTACAGATTTACAGTTAGTTAGTGGAAGGAGGTAGGGTTAGTGCCATTAAGCAGTGTCAAGTCTGAACATCGTTGACCACTCACCTTAGATGGTGGGGTGGGGTAGGGTGGGAGGGGTGGACTGTTTGGGGGTAGGTGCAAGCACAGTCAAGGGACGGAGGGGGGCAGACGGAGCAAACATGGGGGCTACAACACACAGGTACGACCCAGCATGCCCCCGTGTTGTCCCTCACTTACCTGGACGCCACCAGCTCAGCTTTAAGCTCCACCAGTCACACCTGGCAGTCTAGGACTGACTCTGAATGGCTGGCTGATTAATAGAACATCAGTCACTATGGTACTGAATCTAGTACTGGGGAGGCAGGGAGTCAGGTGGCTGAGCGGTGAGGGAATCGGGCTAGTAATCCGAAGGTTGCCAGTTCGATTCCCAGTCATGCCAACTGACGTTGTGTCCTTGGGCAAGGCACTTCACCCTACTTGCCTCGGGGAGATGTCCCTGTACTTACTGTAAGTCGCTCTGGATAAGAGCGTCTGCTAAATGACTAAATGTAAATGTACTACTACTACTAACTCTATAACCTGGAAAGCAGCAGCTTATAGCCAGAGTATTGGTAATGGTTTCCTCCATGACTGTGTGAGTGTCTGGCTGGCTGGCTGGGCATGACTGTGTGTGAGAGGGTCTCTACTCTGGCTGGCCCCAGCCTCACTTACGTCAGTGATGGCGTTCAGAGCAGTGTCTGCCCCAATGCTGAGATCTGAGCCCGTCACATTGTTGGAGACAGTGGCAGGGACCATGACCATGGGCACACAGAACTCGTCATATTTCCCTCGGGCAGATAACAATTCCAAGAGTCCCAGGTAGGCCTGCAGGGCAGAGCCAAGGGCTTTAGTGTGTGCTGGGGGGAGGGTGGGAGGGAGGGTGTTGCTATGCGAGGAAACATGAGGGTGCCAAGGGAAGAGCCGGGTCTATCACAACGGACAGCAGCATGAAACAGACAGGTATCACTCCACACATCTACTACTCTGCATTATACAGGACGCACACACACACGCTCGCTCGCTCACTTACACACGCGCTCGTCACTTACACACACGCTCGTCACTTACACACACACACACACACACACACACACACGCTCGTCACTTACACACACGCTCGTCACTTACACACACGCTCGTCACTTACACACCCACACACCTCAGACTTAATCACAGCCAAAACCACAGATATAAAAAAGCCGGTTAACTTCTACAGAGGAAAGCGTGAAATGGCCAAATACAAAGCAGCTTGTTGACTAAATCTTCCCTTTCTTTTCTTGGCATTTGCCTCACTGTGTTCATTTCAACAGTTTGAATGCCTCCACTAAAGCAAGTCTGACGGACGCGAGGAGTCATTCCGAAAACTGGGAAATGAACTGCGAGGCTCTCATACTGCTTGCAGATTTGAAAGTTATTTGCCAGGGAGGCGGGCATGACTATGGCTGGCGTGTGGGCAGGACAATGCATGAAAGCATGTGGGTGGAAGCTGAGCTTAGAAAAGGAGCAGAGCAGTGGCAAGGGACAGCAAAATTAAACATAACAACCTCACAGCATACAATTTTGAAATAATAGCACACTTCTCAAAACATCATTTACAAATGAAAAGTATGGCAAAAAACTTACATTGCCAAAATAAATTCAAATGTTTGAACTCAAAAGTAGCGGGTAAAATGATGTAGCAAAGTACGGCACATGGTAACCAAACTAGACATTCACATACCTCAAACCCCCCGATGACTAGCAAGGCATTGATATTGTTTATACGCATCTGCTCTGCTAACTTTTCAAGGTGCTTTGCAGGCAGAGTCCTGGAGAACGAATTAGAAAGAATTTAATATTATTGCATGTATAAAACAAACACGACAAACAGAAACATGGAATAACTTCATGAACTGAAAGATTTCATCCAGCAACAGCAAGCTGAAAGGTAAGGATACATATTATACATACTGTACGTTAGACACTAATATTCCATCTGGCAGTGTTTACCTCTTGGTTCCCAGCAGAGATCCACCCTGGCCCGTCCATCCTCCCACATCAGCCCACTTGATCTCTTTTATCTGGGAGGAACACAGAGACACACGTTTAAGTTCAGAGGTCATGGGGCAATCCTGACTGCCTTTGCTTCTGTCCTTTCACCAGCAGCTGAAAGCTTGTCAAGGTTTGCCTGCTGCCGTTGTGTGTAAGCAGTTTGAATCAGTACTGTAAACATATTCTGCATTGCAGGCTTTATTCTACAGACACATCATTGGACAGTTTAGCAATCTTTATATCCTGTTTTTGGGGGTATAATCACATGATCAATTTCCCCTTTCAAAACCAACCGCGATAGTATGTTACTGTTGGCAAAAATACCATAACATCCATGTCAGTGAAACTTCAACTAAACCAAAGTATATAATATATATGATCATAACAATGCTATATGAAACAGAGCCTTTTGAAGCATGCAGGAGCCAATCCCTGGCAGCAAGAGCACAACAGTCAACATCTCCCTGAGGCAATCTCCTTAATCCTGGAGACACCTGGTTTAACCTTGCGTGTGTAGGGACTGAGGAACAAACTGAGGAAAAAGGTGTTTGGATTTCAGCACATAACTCTGTTCTACTCTCCTCTGGGCATTTACAACAGATCTAAGGTTTGTTTTTGTGAAGGCCATGTCCTGTACTGTGCTGTAACGTTATAAGATTTGTCGCCCCCCGTCAGCTAGGAGTGGTACTACCGAACCAAGCTAACCAGGGAGGGTGGGGGCGTCACTGACTGTAATTGGTTTACAGTAATCCAGGATGATCATCCTTCTGGAACCGCTGACCATGAACAGTCTAAGAGCAGGAATTCAGCACAGAGTGGCTTTAAGTGACACAATACAGTCTCCACCTCCAGTGTATTATAACCATAGCTTAAACTACAATACATACACTATACCAGCCAATTATTATTCTGCTGATTTTTTATACCTTGTATTATTAGAACTATACCATTAATGATAATATCACTGTCTCAAGTTATACCCTGACGATGACCTTACCATGGATACATTTACATAGTAATTTAGCAGACGCTCTTATCCAGAGCGACTTACAGTAAGTACAGGGACATTCTCCCCGAGGCAAGTAGGGTGAAGTGCCTTGCCCATGGACAAAACGTCATTTTGCACGGCTGGGAATCGAACCGGCAGCCGTCTGATTGGTAGCCCGATTCCCTAACCGCTCAGCCATCTGACCGACAACATTTGGGTTGTTGGTCCACTACAAAAGATTGCAACTTCGTAAGACATCATGATCCCAGTACCTGTCCCTTGTAGAATCCCTCGAAGCCATCGTTGACGGCGAACATCTTGTGTCCCTCGGAGATGCCCACCCTGACGGCCGAGCGCACGGCAGCGTTCATGCCCGCGGCGGGGGCGCCCACGTTCAGCACGGCCACGTTGAAGTTACTCTGAGAGGTCAGAGGTGAAAGGTCACACACACACACACACACACAGAGGTGAGAGGTCAAACAGAGGTGAGAGGTCACACATGCAGCTGGTTCACCCAGAAAATAACATGTTTACACTTCAGGATGTTGAAGCTGTAGAAATTCTGCACTTCCACTAGAAAAGGGGTGGTTTTGATCTGCATAGAGTTACATTACATTTAGTCATTTAGCAGACGCTCTTATCCAGAGCGACTTACAGTAAGTACAGGGACATTCCTCCCGAGGCAATTAGGGTGAAGTGCCTTGCCCAAGGACACAATGTCATTTTTGCACTCGAACCGGCAACCTTCTGATTAATAGCCCGATTCCCTAACCGCTCAGCCATCTGACTCCCCATCTTAAGTTAAGACAATCCGTTTTGCTACCTACAAATTGGATTTACTTGGGAATATTTTGGAACAGACTAGAACTCTCTCTTGCATCAGTGTCCTTCATTTGCTACGGTGTTCTGTTGTGTTCTCTATGTTTCACTGACCTTTGATCAATTATGGCTCACCTCAATTCCTCCCTCTTCAATCACAACACATCACCGCCCCCTTCCCATCATTAAACGTAAAGTTAATGAAAACGTCTATTATACCCGCATCACTGCTTAGTCTAAATGGAGTTGCCGACATACCATTAGCCAGTCTGTGTCCTTAGGCTTCAATAGTTTCGAAGTGGACCAGGTCAGAGAGGTTCGTCAATACGTTCCATCTCTCTTGTGTGTACATGCCCACCAAACAGATGTCCTTGCAAGGTGACTTACTTGTGACATCTCTGATTCAAGTTCACGGTGAGCCAGTAGCTTGTATGTCCTCAGATTGTTCTCAAAGCTCCTGTGAAGACACAGAATGGCACAATGAGAAACTGGTACAGTCTTTGTAGAAAGTGACAGGATTATATATATGTGTGTGTGTTGGTATAGGGGAATAAAGGAAGTCGATCTCTCGGATCTCAAGCACAATTTAGAATACAGTGGGGTCACCTAGCAACACCATCCATCCTGAAATTCTAAATCCAAAACGGCTAACAATGTTCTTCCTTTTGTTTAATGTATCATCAAGGGGGATGATTTCAGACACTGTGATCCAGAGTTGACGACCATGAACCCTCGACCAGCTGTTCTCTACCTGCCACGCAGCTTAACAGCCTCCTCAAACTTCTTCTCGTCCATGGCCTTCTGGACCTCCTGAGTCTGTGGGAAGAACGGGGATTCATAAGCAGCTCCACCATGAGTGTTAGAAACAGCAGAAAAGTATATCTGCAGGTAACCACTTTACTGTGGAATACATCCGTTTTACACAACGATTCAGATAACGCAAAAGAAAAGCAGGGTGTGCGTCTGGAGTTTAGACAGAGCAGACTGGCATTACATCATCGGATTGCGGAAACGACCAGTCAACCAAATGGCCTGGATAATGATTAATCAGAGAGCAAAACAATTACTGCATAATGTCCTGCACAGAAACCAAGGAGTCCCTTATATCTGCACAGTGTTATATTGAGGCTTCCCTCACTGACTGCCATTATAGTATGTAAAACAAGTACAAACACATGTAAGGCTAACATGATTAACAAGGCCTATGTATGAAAAATGTATAATGCAAAAGCAGTCATTTTAGAAAGGCGGGGTTGTAAAAAAGGCAAAGACTAGTAATGCTTTTATTTGCGATCTTGGGATTGTTATCGTACTGGGGATGCGTATGTGTGTGTTATTGTACTGAGGATGTGTGTGTGCGTGAGGATGTGTGTCTGTGTTATTGTACTGAGGATGTGTGTGTGTGTGTGTGCGTTCATGAGGATGTGTGTGCGCGTGTTATTGTACTGAGGATGCATGTGTGTGTGCGGTCATGAGGATGTGTGTGTGTGTGTGTGTGTTATTGTACTGAGGATGTGTGTGTGTGTGTGTGTGTTTTCAGGACCTGAGCCTGGGGCCAGAAGAGTACCTACCATCTGAACACATTCCATGAGGGGCAGTCTCACGGACTGGTTCCCACAGAGAGACACCACACAGGCTGGTGTGTTAGCCGTGGTCTCCAGCAAGGCTAGGACCGCCTCCACACCCATACGACTGGCCTGGGCAGGACACATTACATTTAGTCATTTAGCAGACGCTCTTATCAAGAGCGACTGACAGTAAATACAGGGACATTCCCCCCGAGGCAAGTAGGGTGCCCAAAGACACAATGCCAATTTTCACGACAGGGAATCGAACCGGCAACCTTCTGATTAATAGCCCGATTCCCTAACCGCTCAGCCATCTGACCCCCAAAGACACACTAAGTCAGTCCACACAAAGTTCAGCTTATCCTCTTTTCCCCATCTCTCCCATGTTCCTATTCATAATCCTTCTGTATCTCCCCCTTCACTTTCTATCAAATCTTTGTTTTATTGTATTTTATTTTAAATGACACATTCCTAGGCTGGTATTATCCTCCCCCCCCCCCCCCTCGGTGTGTTGTCGCGGTACATCCCAGCACGTACCACAGCATATATCTGTTAATGTGCTTAACCTAAAAGCACCGGCGATTCCTCTAAAAAGCAAATGAGTGCGTCGCACGAGCAGGATTAGAGACGGACTACCAGGGCACAGACCCATGGTGCGCTGGATTCGACTTGCTTGGCACACCGAGTGCACAGAGCGTAGAGTTTATATTAGAGATTTTACAGGCTATGTTGTGTCGCGATAGGCGAATGAAGTGTACCTAAAGAGCATGGTACCCACCAGGATGCGGTCGAAGGCGGAGGGTGTTCCTCCTCGCTGGACGTGGCCCAGGATGGTCACACGCGTGTCGAACCCCAGGCACCGGACCACCAGCTTGGCAGAGAACACAGGGTTTAGCGAGACACGAAATCCAATTTAAATTATATTTAATGTTAGTAAACATGCAATGTAAAAGTGTGCATTAACACTGGACGGAAAAGTATCTGCAATGTTTTATATTGCAGATATGGTAGGCTAATAATATCAATTATTGCTACTGCTAGCAATAACACTAAACAGGCCTAGCTTCTGAAATACAAAACGAAGAGAATCTTAAACGTCAAACTACTGACAAAAATCTGAATTATTTTTTAAAACATAAATCAGACAACAATCACATGCTTCAAATAAATATGGCAAGGGAAACAGCAAAGCACATGCAAACCATTAATTTCAGTCATGTTAGTTGGGGTCTTTTAAGGTAGGGTTGAGCACATTAAATCTCGAAGCGGGTAAGATTGTTTTTCAAAATGCAGCAAACGACATCGGTTGTTTTGGATTAAATACGTAAATACTGCAGGCTAGTCGGTTCAGCTCAGGATGTTCCGGGAACAAATAAAATATTCTGTCAAGGCACAAATGACGTCCGAATTTACGAGTTCACCTTTTGAATTAAAACATGTACTGTGTATACAGCGTGAGGCTAAAAACGAGAAGAACCTACGCAAGTACTTCGGCCTTAGGCCAGCCTTAACATTCCAGTGTCTTTCAGAGCCTGTAGTGTGTAAGCGGTGATAGGAAAGCAGGTGACCGCAGTCTGCGAGCGAGAGCAGAGCCGTCTTACCACAGCAGAGTGGCATCCACAGGCGGAGTGCCAGCAGCGGGGCGCAGCGACAGAGTGAAGCCACACCAGAGGGCGGAAGGAGAGGGCAACAGTACAGTCTCAAGCTGTGCCACTACCAGCGGGGCTGGCACTGTACTTACATTCTTGACATGGTCGGTAGTTATGGGCTTGTTGTTACAATCAATTGCCCCCTCAGCTACTATTATGATATTCAGCCGTTTCATTCCTGCTCGGTTCTACGTTGGGAGGTGAAAGACACATGACAGAGAACTGAAACAGATGGTTTGGCATGGGCTTTCAAAAGCTGGAGGCCAGAGTGTGGAAAGACGTCTGAGGACCATCAAGGAGTACTGAGTCTCCCCAAAGAAGACTACACTATCAATGTTTGCACAGTCAAAATGAGCAATATCCTGTCTACCTTTCTGTCTGTTTCACAGATAAGGTTGTTCTGTTCTGCTCACTCCTTGCTTCGTTTATTCTCCCGTCTTGGAAGATACAAAACAGTAGAGGCAGTGAACATGGCAAGACAATCCGACTTCTCTGTTCTGATTGACCGGTAGACTGCTTAGACACCGCCCAGCCTCCAGACTTTTGGCTTCCCCTTGGATGCCGTGCTCCAGTACTCACATCCTTGACATAACTAGAGGTTATAGATTTCCCGTGTCTGTCAATGGCTCCCTCGGCCACTATGATTATGTTCAACCTTGTACCTCTGGAACGAGTCTGGTCCATAAAAACGAAGTTGTTGTCAAAGAGAAAACTGTTACACACAAGTGATTTAACAATGCATCGCATAATATACTATGAAAATGCTGGCGTTGACTGATTCTATTTGGTTATGTCCTGTCCTACCCTACCCAGTCTTAGTCTAGACTTAATCTGGTCATCCTCCCTGATGCTGGTCATGACTCAAACAGGTATAAACCAGTACAACACAGTTAGGTGATGAACAGAAGACAGAGAGAGGTGTTCAGCTGCCCTTGAGACATAGTAACATTTACATTTAGCAGACGCTCTTATCCAGAGCGACTTACAGTAAGTACAGGGACATTCCCCCCGAGGCAAGTAGGGTGAAGTGCCTTGCCCAAGGACACACTGTCATTTTGCACGGCCGGGAATCGAACCAGCAACCTTATGATTACTAACCCGATTCCCTAACCACTCAGCCACCTGACTCCCTAACACAGCAGGTAAGGGGGAGGATCAGGAGGAGGTGTTACCGCAGACAGCTTCTGACACATCTTGTCCTCCCATCCGTCAGCTGGAGGCATCTCTGGGATCAGCACCCAGTCAGCCCCACACGCCAGGGCGCTCACGAGAGCGAGGTACCTGGACACACACACACGCGCACGCGCACATGCACACGCAGACACGCACACGCACACACGCACACACGCGCACACACGCACACACACACGCACACACGCACACACGCACACACGCAGACACAAACACACACGCAGACACGCACACACACACACAGACACGCAGACACACGCACACACACACACGCAGACACGCAGACACACACGCACACACACAGACACGCAGACACACGCACACACACACACACACGCAGACACACACGCACACACACGCAGACACACGCAGACACGCACACACACACGCAGACACGCACACACACACGCAGACACGCACACACGTTGCAAAGCTGATGTGTAGTGCCGGTAAAATGTGTTTGGTTTGCTTTTGAGCTGATAAGTTTGTAACTTGCACCTTACCCACAATGCCTTCCCATAACTTCCAAAACAAAGGTCCTCTGGTGACTGTGAGAAAAGACAGAATTACATTAAGGAGTATCACCAAATCATCGACACTAACAGACCTAAAGTATCAATTCCATTCCATGCGCCATTGACACAGCAGTTCTGACCTCTGACCCCAAGGCCAGCAAGAGAGCTGATAGGCTAATCCGGACAGGATGTACAGAGACCGTCTTATTTGTTATTGGGAGTCTGTTTTTGGTCTGATGCATCTTTTTATACAAGTAAAATATTCTAAACCTAATCTAATCCGACCCAATCTGAACATTTTCCGAGCAGTTCCTCCTAACCTCTGGGCAGTGGTCATGATGGCGTCTACCACCTCGATGATCCTGTGCAGGGCAGAGTCGGTCCCTATCGTCATGTCTGTGCCGCAGAAGTCGTTGTCAATGGATCCCACCATTCCCACTATGTGCAGGGCGGAGTACTTCTGCACTGCATCTTCATCAATCAAACCTGCGGCAGAGAGGAAGGAGTAAATATCAATTCTTGTCTGAGTCCGTCTCAGAGACAAAGAAGACATCTCTGGCTGAGCTTTGTGAAAATCATCCACACATGCAATCCTACGGTCCCAAGGATGGAATGGGTTGTCAGGACTAAACCTTGCAGATTAAAAAACATTTCTTTATGGATTTCTCATTAATCCTGTTCTAAAATCACGGTAGATTAAGTTAACTGCAGAGTCAATGAAGATGCGAATCCATCAACCGTTTTCAATGCACTTCAATAACACAAGAAGACAAGTAACCGTTCAGAAGACAGATCACTGTTCCATATATTAGATGCTGAGATTCTAGATGAAGCTAGACCCGTTAGTCCTAAACCAAGACGACATTAGAAAACTCCCCTCCCAGCCCAATAAACTGCTCTTTGACACATTTAGTCATTTAGCAGACGCTCTTTTCCAGAGCGACTTACAGTAAGTACAGGGACATTCCCCCCGAGGCAAGTAGGGTGAAGTGCCTTGCCCAAGGACACAACGTCATTTGGCACAGCCGGGAATCGAACCAGTAACATTCAGATTACTAGCCCGAATCCCTAACCGCTCAGCCACCTGACTTCCTCTTTGACAATGCTGGCCCCGCAGTCATGTGGTCAAAAGGTCAGGTCAAGCCAGGCTGCTGACGAGCCTCCGGAAAGCACCTTGCTGGACCAGTTCTCCCAGCAGGCCGCTCCACTCCTCCCTGAAGAGGTTGGCTCCCGTCAGGCTGCCGTCTCCTCCGATCACGCACAGGTTGGTGATGCCGCGCTGCACCAGGTGGTGCGCGGCCTTCAGACGCCCCTCGTGGGTCCGGAACTCTTTGCACCGGGCACTGCCGATCACGGTGCCACCCTGGAGGGATGCAACCAAGTTGCACAGAAGTCAGGGGTTGCTAATGCGTGTGATGGGCAGGGGCGTCGCTCAGAATGTTGGGGCCCCATAAAGAGACTGAAATTTGGGCCCCCCTCCTCCCCATTTTGGTTTGGTCCGTTTTTTTTAATTCAACACATTTTTCCTTACAAGCTTTTCAAGGGCCCTCTCCCTCTCCCTGGCAACGGGTTGCTACAGTACACATAATTTCTGGTTAAACTGTGACTGGAGGCTGATTGGAGACGGTGTGTCTGTTCATTAGACGTCTCAGGACCTACTTACCACTTGTAACATGCTGGAGACACTTTCCCATGATGCCTCCTCGATGTTGTCTCCTCCATCCACCATACCCTGATAACCCTGGCAGGAACAACAACAGAGTATTCAACCCTCAAAATCCATTACATTTAGTCATTTAGCAGACGCTCTTATCCAGAGCGACTTACAGTAAGTACAGTGACATTCTCCCCGAGGCAAGTAGGGTGAAGTGCCTTGCCCAAGGACACAACGTCATTTTGCATGGATGGGAATCGAACCGGCAACCTTCTGATTAATAAACCGATTCCCTAACCGCTCAGCCATCTGACCCCCCATTACATTCTTCATGCTCAGCGGAATCCTGTGTTCCTTCCTGCAGTACTATACAGTACTGCAATACATCTAGCTCAAGATATATGAAGCTTTACCGACTGGAGTGTGACAGAGTTCACAAGAAACTTCGCTAGAAACCGGATGTACTGTAAATCTGCGAGACTGTCAGACTTAATACAAGTTAAGAAGGCAGCACAACGGATGATGAACTCCTATACCTGTCACTGCAGGTCGCAGCGATAGTAATCTGTTGGCTGACATGAACAGGTTCCAACAGATAACAGTGCTAACTGAGAGAGAGAGAGAGAGAGAGAGAGAGAGAGAGAGAGAGAGAGAGAGAGAGAGAGAGAGAGAGAGAGAGAGAGAGAGAGAGAGAGAGAGAAAGGTACGAGTGCTGCAGCTTAATACTTCCAGTCAGTTACATAACGGCTGAGTGAGGACCAGAGAGCTCACAGCCGGAGGAAGACACACGCACTCCAGAACGAGCAGGCCTGCTCAGCCTGTCTGCTTAACACACGCACTCCAGAACGAGCAGGCCTGCTCAGCCTGTCTGCTTAACACACGCACTCCAGAACGAGCAGGCCTGCTCAGCCTGTGTGGTTAACACACGCACTCCAGAACGAGCAGGCCTGCTCAGCCTGTCTGGTTAACACACGCACTCCAGAACGAGCAGGCCTGCTCAGCCTGTGTGGTTAACACACGCACTCCAGAACGAGCAGGCCTGCTCAGCCTGTGTGGTTAACACACGCACTCCAGAACGAGCAGGCCTGCTCAGCCTGTGTGGTTAACACACGCACTCCAGAACGAGCAGGCCTGCTCAGCCTGTGTGGTTAACACACTCACTCCAGAATGAGCAGGCCTGCTCAGCCTGTGTGGTTAACACACGCACTCCAGAACGAGCAGGCCTGCTCAGCCTGTGTGCTTAACACACGCACTCCAGAACGAGCAGGCCTGCTCAGCCTGTCTGCTTAACGTGAAGAACTGGGACTAAGTCGTGTGTGATTTGGGGGAGACTCTAAAGACTCGTGTATTTGATTGACGGCAAGAACTGGGAGGTCTTTGTGCTTTTAGCTTAGCTCAGACACTTACCTCATGAATGAAGTAAACTTTGGCTCCCACATAGATTCCCATCCGGACGACAGCCCGGACAGCAGCATTCATTCCTGGCCAAAAAGAAAAGAGTATTTAAAGGAAGGTACTGTGTGCAGTTGTACTTGACAGAGGTTCACTTTAGATACTTCATATGTGATACATTTTTATTTATTTCAAATCAGTAGAGATGCACATCATCAAAATAGTTTGAGTCCCAAGATTAAGAGTGTGTTTGTGTGGGAGGGAGGAGGAGGGGAGGGGGGGGGGGGGGGGTAGGAGGGGGGGGGGGTAGGAGGGGGGCGTGCAGGCAGGCCCGTCGTTTCATCCACAGCAGGACTCACTGCCATGTTTGGTAAAATACGAACTGACTCCTCCTACACTCAGTCTGAAAGTTGTTTGATCTCTTCCGAGACAGGAGAGATGCTCGGTCTGTGCCCTGAATGAGGATGTCTAGTTAGCCTCAACTCAAACCGTACAAACAACGGCTCAGGCATCACACATTCTGCCAAGCAGATCCTTGGATCAGGGCCGATTCTGGGAGGGCTGAACAATGACATGAAAGGTCTGCTTTCCCAGCCTCTCTCTCCAAACTGGCAAACCATGTAAGGGTAACCAGGCTGTATTGCTGTTACTAAGCAACATGGCACTAGAGCTTGACAGTTTGGAAGAGAGAAATTAGGATAAATATAAAAGAAGATCAAACTGTACAATTTCCTGTAGATATGGGCCTCTTGCATAAAAAGACAGGGATCCCACAGTGGTAGTTCATCACTGATTGTCCAAAAGGCACAACCATCTTCCTGTCATGTGACACTTCAAGTATTCCGTTGCATCGTAGACTAACTATACAACCACAGAGTAGACAGAGAGAGGCACAGGAAGAGATAAAGGAGAGAGAAGACTGAAAGTGAGAAAGAGGTATTGAAGTAGAGTGGAAATAGAAAAGAGACAGATGTAGAAAGAAAAAGAATGCACCATTGCTGAACCACTGGTTAGACGTCCGACTAAAAGGCTGTAGGTCAGTTACTCAGACACTGCGGAGTTCCTGCCATACAGTCATGCATGGTCTGAGTTGTTTGCAGATGAACAGAATAGCCTGGTTGTTATGTTAGGAGCCCAGCTTGAGGTTTTCCATCCAAGCAACCACATTCAAATGACCTTCTTCTGTTCTAAGTCAATCAACCCAATGAGCTAGTCAGTCAATCAGGCAAGCTAAGCCATGCAGTTCAACACATCCATTTTTCGGGACTGGACATGCTGTAGGTTTATCTCATAACTGCAATTTAGTATCCTACATGTGGGAAATAGTCTGTCGTTTTAAATGACTAATAGTGCAATGTGCTAGCTAGTACAGAGCTGCCTACTCTAGGTGGTGCAGAGTGCCATGTCATGTTGCCAATGGATGCTGAGTCATCAATCAACTCATCCTTCTCCCACTGTTGGCCTGACAACTTTTTGCTCCTTAAAGTACGTATGCTGTGTGCACTCACCAATGCATTAACTAGCAGACATCTGTCCTTCAAACTTAATCTGACCTGCTCGTGGCTGGGGTTCCTTTGACGCTGCGCTCGGAAAAGCACGCGGTGATGACGCACCTGCAGTTTATCACGTACGCAGGACATCCCCACAGCAGCTTTCCACAAGAATATTCAGCACTGGCTCTTAATTAGTATGGATAGTATAAGTAGATCCTATGTAGCCTACTATACTTTCTACTAATTAATAATGTTTTAGCAGTGATGCAAGTAGTCAAAAAGTGATAGCGCCCTACTTTGTAGCCCACATTTATGCTTGACTTCCTGATTCGCAAACTCGCTGGTTACAAAAATTGGCATATAGACAGATACTGGTAGCCAATGTGTCATCAATTCCATTTTCCATAACATAATTTGTTTTCAAAACATGATGTTTGAGAATTTCACAAACTAGCCGACTGGATCCGCAATGCAGTGGCACTGGCAACAATGTGGAATTAATCTGGTGCGGTTGGAAATGAAAGATTGCATCAGGGCTGTTGTTTAACACACAACACCAGTCGAATAATATTTCACCTGAACAGTGGGCTCACAGACATCTTGGATTTCTAAGAGTGAGAATTCTTCCAATCAGTGTAGATAGCATTAGCCTGCTAGCTGACTAGCAAGCCACACAATTGCTATATCATAATAATTTCCACGAATCACGGGGATGAACCGTTGTAACTAGCCTACATATCAACCCTGCACATGTATGAAAATGAAACAAGTTTGTTTCGAGTTTATTAAACAGGTGCTTTTTGCCCTCTACGGCCTCCACACTGTTACAATGTCACAGCGTTCATTGTCTGGCACTCATTTGTCAATACCTTGAGCATCCCCGCCGCTGGTGAGTACTGCGATAGATTTCCCCGCCCCGGTCAGATTCTCGAAGAATCTCTTGGTGTCTGGCTGCGCCATCTTCACAGCTTTTCACGTACACTCCTTTAATTTGATTGATATACTGTTACAGATAAAACGGTTAAAAAAAAAGTCTTCCAGTAAGGGAAGTCTGACAACACACACCCCCCCTTTCCTATTTTCTTCCCTGCAGCCCCGTATCCTCTCGGTTCCGCAACTCTTTCACCATTTGCATAGTGCGAGCCTTCAGTGGTAAATGGACAGCAGCGCCATCCAATGAACTGTCGGTTCACTCACGAGCTCAATTATTTAGACCAATTGGGGCCATTGTGGGCTGATGACTTGAAAGGAACAGCCCATTCGCAATTGAACGAGGGTTCCATCAGGTCCTTAACAAGAGCTCACGCACCTAGGCTCATTTTTAGAAGGCGTGACCGCCAGAAATTGTACATTTACCTCGACAAGGTTTGAATGACAATAATGAACTCATATGAACGTTCTACTATTGTTAAGAGTAGGCTACAATTTACGCATGGTATTTACACTAACCGACCTTGCTCAAATATGTATTAGACAATTTATATCTGTTGAACAAATTCCATGCGCTTGCGCCCCCTTGTGGGACTTTTTCAAAAGAGTTTTACATCGCCATCGTGTGGCTTAATTTTTTCTTTGACACTTTCACTTGTGTTGTGTTGCTGTTTAAAGTAAATTAAGTCATATTTAATACTGTCAATGAAGTGACAAAACCTTGTATACATATAATAATTTTATTTGATAAATATACTCTTTTATAATTCATATAATATCCAGCAGAGATTATTCCTAGTCAAGAGAATAACTTCTGATTGATCGTTTATCGCCGACGGAGAGTGCGGTTCTGCAGTCTCTGAAGGATCCTCTTGACTCTGTCATTCACAACCTCCCAAGCACAGTTCTGATCGTCCTATAGGAAAAAGTGCAGAAAAACAGCGCCAACTTTACATGAGCACATTAAGTCACATCAGTCACAGAAACATAATTGAGTTAACGACAGAATTTTTGATAACCACAATTGTATATATGTTTTATATACATTGTTCATTAATATCTTAAAAAAAAATTAAGCTAAAATATTAATATCTACGATTTACTTATTTTGATGCTGACCTTTTTGTGTTTCAGAAATTCGTCTAGCTTGTCAAAGCAGACAGTCACTGGTTCAAGGTCAGAAAAGGAGATGTGGGTCGCCTGTGATAAGAAGAAAGAGCAAATAAGTCAGTCCATTTCATCTAGCACTGAGAGACACGTGAATAACATAACAATATGTCGACATTATGATCCCGGAAAGCTTCTACTCACACAAGACGTTAGCCTGTAATGATCTATGAGGAAGTCCTCAGTCAGTGCATGGGATTTGGAGTTTTTCTTGTATATGGATCCAGCCCTCTTCAGTACATTAGCCAGAATCGTTTCAGTGTGTTTAAGCTGTTTTAAAATAGAGACATTACAGTCTGTAGAGATATGACATCACACTGTCAACTACGTTTCTCTCAAAATGACTGAGTATCGTCAGATGTTGATGCAAATACTGTTGACACAACCTATACTGCATATCGTCTTTAGGAGCCCTAGTTTGACTTTGTCTTACCTCACTGAGCATCTGCAGAGGATCACAAGGCACTTCATTTTCAAAGAGATGCACACACTCATGGGAGATATTATGGCTCTAAAAAGAACAACAAAATAATTAGCACTGTACCATGGGACACAATCACAGTAGTCCAGACAAGAGTTATAGCGTGTGTGTTAAAATGGTGTGTCATGCAACAAACGTTATGTCCTGCTATGCAAAAATATTCATTCATTCAGATTCATATGTACTGTTTGTTTACCAAGTCTTTTAAGCTCTGCAGGATATGTGTCCATCGAATTAACTGCGAGCAGACTTCCTGGGCCTGAAGTGAACTCAGGACAGTTGCGATGAGGAAGACTTTCACCCAGAACATGATTGCTGAAAGAACAGACGCAAATATTATTTTGACATTCAGGGAACGAGCAAGGGGACAAGAAGTTAAGGATCTGACATGGGTTCCTTACCTTTTAGATGGTCCTTTCTCACCCGTGATGCACTCTGGATGGATGGAAGGCTTGTCGATGTGTTCTGTGCTCATCCTTGCCCTCAGCTCGGTTACTTATAGCCGTCCGTGATGCTGCTTCTGAGACACCACACCTGTCTTACAAAATGTGAAACTTTACCGTTGCACTTCACATTGTACTTATCACAGCAGAACATCAGGATGTTGCTTGGTTACAAACCTTGATGAGCAGGATCGCCCTCATTGGGTGTCCCGGCATCTTTTTGTTGTTGTTTCTATTTTAAGGTGTCATCAGGCATGTATTACCAGGCACATTTGGATTACTTGTGGTTCCACTGTCAAGACGACTTTGTCTTCATGTTTGAATCACTCCTTTTCAGCCCTTCCTCACAATGTGGAGGCAGCCCTTTCTGAGACTGAACAGTTGAGGAATATCAAAAGGTGTTATTTAAGGCTTGGCATGGTCATTATTCTCAGAATATGTACATGGATCCTTAAGTCTAATAGTGCATACAGGGGCACACAGTCAGGCCCACCCTCAGGCGTGGGCCAAAGGGTACATATGTCATCTGTGGAGGGGGCCCATGCAAAGATCCAGAGGGGGGCCCATGTATATGGGGTTACAGTGCTATGTGAACTAATTGACCCAATTATGTTAGGTAAAGTTGCAGCCAAACTAGTCCTGGAAGAGGAAACACCTTCTTAAAACTCCAGGGCAACATCCATGCACACAGTACTGTTACTCCTGCAGGTGAAATGATACAAAGTGCATTTCATGATTCGTTATTAAATGTTGGTCTGAATGCACAGGTTGAACTTCAAAATGTGATATTTTACCCTTTGAATTGTTAAAGTATAAATATGTTGAAATTAGAACTCAACATAAACTCTCCATTGAGTTTTGTAGTTACAGATTATATAAAACGATCAAAACAGGTTTGAATGAAAGACTATTCTGCAATATGAACCTGCTCAAGTTCAAGTTTCCATTTCTGAGATAAAGATTGTGAATATGTGTTACTGTCAGAAATGAAACCGGCAGATCGGTTGGTCTGTGTGGGTGTTTGGTCTTCTGCACAACTTAGGGAACCATGTTTGTGTGGGCCGACATCACACACACATTTACCTGAAGTACACCAGCATGCCTCAACTTGTTTGCAAAGCGTGAGTGACATATTTCCCTGAAACTCTTCCTCATTATCTGTAAATGCTCTCTGAGAGCATCGGAGTTCGAGTCAACGTCTCACAAAGCTGTACTGAAACACATCAGAGCCAAGCACGTCTATATCATCTTTTACCTTTTCTCAAAATACTTACATTCTCAGTGACTCCAAGATGGCGCAGTGGAGTACGACTGCAGGCCACCGAGGAGATCAGCGTGTGTGCCAGGGAGACGGCCGCTCCATTAGTCTCGATTTAATGTTGTCGAGAGGCCATCGTTCATTGTCGTCAGCGCTGTTTGCATTGTGGAGCAGAGAACACCTGCATATTAAAGTCGGGGGGGTCACCAGAGAAACCAAGGCTCAGCCCTCTTTCGTTCCACAACACTGGCTTACAGCTGCATCAGAGGCCAGTAATTGTATTGACAACACCAGAGGTAATCAATCCTGACAGGTTGTTGGAGAGCGGTATCTAGGTATGATTATGCGTGCTTATTTCCAGCATCCCTTCCCAAGCATCAGGCCTATTTTATGTGTGTCTGTTAGAACAGTTTGATCGTGAGATCACATTGATTTGTGTGTTGAGACTAATATCAGACACGGATTTAATGATGTTTCTGGAGGACACTGAGACTGTTAAAGTTAGGCATGCCTCTTTCCTGTAAGAGGTGTGCCCATCCTACCTGAACTTAGGATATGTGGGAAATTGGTTTCACTCTCAGTCTGGCAGTGGGGAAAATGTGAAAAGCTCTTTTCCTGTTTCAATACGTTAGCCAAGAACAACACATCAACACGCCTTCTTCTGTGTTTCCAAATGAATATATTATTATTAATAAAATTCTTAAGAAGAAAAATGCATCTAAAACAAGAAAGTTTTTCATATCTTGTTAATGATGAGAACAAACGTCTTATTTCCAAGAGCCTGAGTATCTTATTAGTTTGAGCTTTATTTTTAATGGACGAGGTGTAGCTTAGTGTAGGTAGCACAAGCCAGTTTCAACCAAGTCCCAAATTGATCCATTTCCTCAGTCTCAGTGGTCATTTGGCCAGATCTCTCCTGGGAGAATGTCTCCCAATCCATTAGATTACCAGTTTGCAAAGATGCGAAGGCCTGATGATAGAGTCTCGGCCCTGAGACACATTGGGGTCTTGAGGGAAATCACAGACGACTTACAGAGTAAAACATCAGGGTGATACTGGATTAATTACTAAATCATTGGCAAAGGTTGGTTCAGCTTTCATTATATGGAGGCATGGTCATGGATGTGTTTTCTCACAAACAGATGGACCTCAATTTAGTGTCCCAGTTCCCCTGAGAATGACTGGGCATCTCACCAGTCTACACCTCAGTGACTGACAGGCGACCCTCAAATGTTGACCACTCATGCTGCTCATTCTTATTTTTATATATACTTTATATTTTAAATTGTTTTATTTTTAGTTTAGTTCTTAGAAATTGTTAAACTTTTGTACTTTTACTAATTTAAGATCCGTATATGTTTATTGTTTGCACCTTCCTGCCACAGTAAATTCCGTGTTTGTATAACATACATGGCAAATAAACCGAATTCTGATCAGAATCAGAATGGGATTTATTCGCCATGAAAGTTTGCACAGACAAGGAATTTGCTTTGGCAGGAAGGTGCAAACAATAAACATATAGGGACCTAAAATTTAAATATGTGGACTATCTATACTAAGGGTACATAAACTAGCAGTACTAAGTGGAATTAGAATTAAATAAAATATACAATAAAATTAAATAAAATATTTTGATAATCTGATTTTGATGAATTGTATGTTAAATGGAAAAAATGGTCAGTTTCATGGGTCATAATGGTATACGAATATTGTTGTGTTGTTTTCTTTGCGCATATAAATCCAGAGTAGTGACATCATCAGTAAAAGAAGAGACAGAAATCCTTGATGCTTCTTTTCATCCTTTTCCACAAGTTGGGAGGGGTGCTCTGAAATTGAGGGAAGCAAGCATCATCATTCAGGAATGTGTTTAAAGTTTGGTTTCATAATGAACACACCTGTCACACGCTGTCATTCAAAGTGATGTCTTCCACTCAGGTTAATAGCTGTGGTTTCCTGTGTTTTTCCTTAACCGGATGGGCAAGTAGAAATGGACAGAAATACATTCAGGAACCCCCTCAGAGGGCAGATCAGGAACAGAGGTGAGGTAGGAAACACAACAGTACCACTCCACCAATCACAGCGGGGTTCACAAAATTGTAATTTCCAGTTCTGCTAACAGTCACCAAGTGCACATGTCACGTGGTGACATCCAGAAGTTGCTTCTAACTGAATGTTAATTGAGGTCAAACCACATAATTTGAACTTTGCTGCCCAGCACCCACTGTTAGAGTACCTTGTAGCCACATGCTTGCTGGCTTGCCATGGCCTTGGAAAGAAATTGATTTTTTTGTAAGTGAAAAATGTGATTTGAATATGTTTATAAGGTATAGATAACCTGGGAACCTTGATTCTTTGTGAACTGATTTCCCCGCACTCAGATTGCCACATGGGAACAAATAAGAATGCAGCAGATTCGCTGAACTGATTTTCTGGAGTCTTTGGTTGATGACTAATGCAATGCAGGGGAATAAAAGACAGCTTTGAGGAGTCGTACGCACCCGTACTCACACAATCCCACACTCCCTTGATTGGGCTAATCATTCCATTGTCCCCCCAGTACTTTCAGTCTCTATCGTTTTACCGCTGGAAAGAAAGGACATCGCAGAAGAAAAAAACACACGAGAACGCTGCATCTCCTCACTCCCTTTCTTCTCTCTCCTATATCGCATTTTTGCACCATTAGCTCTCCCTTTTTCCATAAAGCCCTTCTCACCATCCATCTAACTCACTTTAATGGCAGCCTCATAATTATTTAGATGATTATGTGTTGCAAGCCATTTAGCATGCTCAATGACACATGTGCCTAATTTATTTGCTGCTGCTACTCCTACGGAATAGGAGTAGAGGTTACTGCACAGCCACTGTGAAAATCTGGGCAGAGATTGTGTGATATATTGCTACTGTTGTTGTAATGTGTCTTATCACAAAGCTCATTTGATAGTGCCTTAAACTAGGACAGGCTTTATTTTCCATTGCAGTTTTGTGTTGAGCTTGTGTTAATGGGGTGTGCCTTGGTTGAATAGTAAACCCACATACCACCTTGCACCATTGAACAAGCTATTAAGCTATGATAATAGGAGTCATGTCGGTGGAACACAAATGTCTGATATTGTGGAAAACAGGCATCTTTCTTTGGAGTTAGCACAGAACTGCTTGTGTATTCTTCACTGGTGAAACATGTAATGAATGTTGGGGAAGTAATGAAGTACAAATACTTTGTTACTGTACTTAAGTAGATTTTTCTGGTATCAGTACTTCAGTTCACTATATTTTTCTGACAACTTTTTACTTTCCTTCATTCAATTTTTTTACACAAATATCTATACTTTCTACTTTTTACATATTTAAGCCAGGCTCGTTACTTTAGTTTTAATCTGTATTTGGCATGATCAATGTTATTTCATTGTCATTGAGCACCTTTTTTCATTTCCTGGCTATCACGCACAACAAACAATCGAGACTAATCTAGTCTACAAAGCTACAATGGAGCAAGGTAGAAGGCATCGTGTCGTGTTGTGTGTGGAAAAAAAAACGTTTTTGAAAAAAACGTTTGGAAAAAAGGTTTAAGAAAAAAGATTCAAAAGAAAGTTTTGAAAGGTTTAAAAAAGAATTTCGAAAAAAAGTAAAAAACAAAACGTTTGCCTCATTGATGAGTACTTGACGAGTATCTGTACTTCTACTTGAGTGTAGGATGTGTGTACTTTTGCCATCTCTGGAGAAATTGTACAGCACGTTTTGAAGGTGTGATAGTAAAGGTATATTCTTGGTTGCACAGCAGTTTGAGAGTACATTTCACCACGATGAAAAGTGTTTAATCTACTTTACCACTAGAGGATGCTACAACCACACTGGAACTTGCTGCCTGAGTCTCCGACTTTAAACCTTGTAGATTGAAAATGTGATCTCTTTTTATATTTTAGGTATGATAAAAAATGCAAACTACGATAAAGAATGCTAACCGGATTTTCACTCTCAGTAAACATAATCATAAACATGTGATTTAAAGCTCATTCAAGTATCTGTACCACAAAGTAAGTTCTCATATTTAGACAAATAAAGTCACTCTTACGATTGTTCGTTTTCTAACTTAAATTTCAACATCTAATTACCCGAAAAGTGTAACTCCACCTGAAAACAACCCAAAGCCCTACATATTGTGTGTGTAAAATATTAAGAAGGCCTTGTTTGGTTACTCTGTGTACTGCTGGATGATATTGGCCACGATGGCAGATGAACGTGTCAGCATTGCGACGCTAAGCGAGGCGAGGCGTTCTCTGTCCTGAAGTCTGTCACCGTGTTCTGGGACCTTCCCTGTCATCTGTAGCATCTGCTGTGACTTATGGGACAGGGTAGAAACTTCTGGAGTAATCAAAGTTCCCCTGTTGTCAGCACCTGGTGTTCTTGTCTACTCTACTGTGTGTCTCTAGAACAACATGTCATATTCACATAAAAATCAAAAATAAACTTGAAAATAAACGGCAGACAGATAAATTGTTAAAAGGAATTTGCAGCAATGATTGTGTCTGCAGGTATAGTGATATCAGGTGTGAAAATAGCAATGAGGGAACGTATTAAACTATTAGATAATGCCTACCTTTCTCAATCATTTACAAATAAGACATGAACAGGTTTGAACTATTCACCCGTTTAGCATCTTAGAAATACATATTATTTTATTCCTCCGCTCCACCCTCACAGTTCAAACATCAGAACAGAACTAATAAAATATCTGAGATCAGGAACATGACCAGAGGTCCTGCAAGAGAATACACCTCCAAATCTGTGATCTCTGCAGGGTGGCTTCCAGTCTGTAGTTCTCTTCAAAGTGAATTTGAATTGCTTCTTTGTCTGTGGGAACCTACCAAGTACCGTTTCCTCCATGGCTGGTTCTGAAAGTTCAGTTAAGTTTGGATATCTGAAGCCCAGGTGCCGATTCCTCCGACAGCACTCCAAAATAGAACATACATGGTAGGTGTGGATGTTTCATTAAAGGACAGGAAGCCTCACCCTTCACTTTGAACCCCACTCTTTAGAGTACTGACAGCATTCAGCATTGGTTGCCAGGAGAATATGATAATGTATAAAGTACAGTTACTCAGACTTTACCCACATGAGCTATGTGTAACACCAGTGTTCCACTTCAATTAGACAAGTTATTTCCTGACTTCAATGATAGTGTAGGGTGAATGTATTAGCTGGTACCTTATTTATTCTGACAGGGCGATGGCACTCCATTAATTAGGTTAAATGATGATTGAAAGTTGTTTCATTCCAGTGCTTATGAATGAGTTTAGTTTACTGATTGAAGTCCCTAAATCAGGAAATTAGTCATCCAATCAACAGCTGATTCTACCGCAGTCAGATACCACAGCATCCTGTCACAGAATCTTCTGAGAGGATGTTACAGTTACTACAGTTAGTTGGGGTATTTAACACTTCATGCAGCAGTTTGCATTTGCACCTTACGTATTTCTTTTAAGTCAACCACTGAGAAGTTCACATTGTCTCTGATTGATTTGGTCACCACTCGAGACCCAGTTCTGGAATGTAAAATGAAAGCATACCGAGTTAACTGCGGTTTGCTTTCACTAGCTCTTGTTATACTTCGCTGGTCCTTAGTCTTCTCAGCTGTATGGACAAGACATGTCCTTCCCTCCACTCCTCAGCCTTCACAACGGGGTTCAAGTTTCAGCCTGCTAATTCTTTTGAACTTGTGCTCTCAAGTGGACACACTATACCTCACTGATTGACTTGCCAACCGGGGTAAGAAGCCCTCAATCACCATGTCAGTCTCTGTTATGCAAATGTGGATCGCCGGCCAGGCTGCGTTTCTCAACTTTGACCTTACTTCTTCGATACTCAAGTCTCGCTTCCACAAGACTTGGAAGGAGAATGGCAAAGATTTTACTCACTCCAACCAACCTGTAAAGGAATAAAAAGAAAACCCCTGATTACGTGACAGGGTGCAAGTAGGGCATGGTTGGAGTTACAGAGTTCCTAAACCTGAATTGACAGGAGGGGGTGACCTCAATACATTACTGCTGATGAACAGACTGATTTCTATTAAACTGCAGCGTCTAGATCTTGATCTGCTGCAAGGAGGTAGAGGAGGGGGTGAGTTTTACTTGAAGGAGAGAGGGATTGAAAGGAAAAGAGAGTGAAAAAGAGAGAGAATGAGAAAGAGAGAGAGACTGCTGCCGCCAAACTTTTATGACGCAGGCTGTCTGCTTAATGGCCTGGAAGATTCTTTCCATTTAGGGCCATGCGGAAATAAAAGGTATCATGATAGCGCTCAGAAAAATGGCTGCTCCCAGTTAAATCCTTGAGCGAATTGGAAATCGGTAATGATAAACACCTTGATTGATCTTGGGAGGGCCCCCTCAGCGCCCCGTGCTCTGCGTTCCCCTTGAACGAGACGCCTCCGTCGGATACACGAGGGGAACAAAGAGGGTTGAATGACGTTAGTGCTACATTACTGTCTTTCTTGTTTGGTTAAACCAGGGTAAACTTTCTCCTCATTGACAGGACCAAGAGAGAAAACACATTACGCTGGCTGTTGTAAAACCATCCCGACAAATTCTGCGCAGTACTGAAATAAACAAGAGTCAATTGATATTGAGTTGAGATCTTGATAGTCAAATTGGTACTGACAAGGAAACATAATGTTAAAAACACAACTGTCAACGACATTTGTAACAAAAAATGTTTACGAAAAAAGTCCAAAGCAATCTGCAAAAGACGACACCATGTCCATCAAAGCAGAGGAGACATACTGTAAGCAGCTCACTAGGATAAAACCAAACAGCTGACAGACAACATAACAGATAGCGTAAAAACAGAAAGATTAATCAGACTGACATTTGACTCCCAGCCTTTCCCTGTTTGGCAGAGTGAGCTCTAACATATGAGGGGACTAGCAACCCAGGGAGCTCCAGGAGCCAACAGGACACAGGAAGCCCAGAGAGGAAGGACCCAGGGGGGGGTGGATGTGGGGACTTAGGACCGATGCCGGAGCTTAGGGTTAGAGGAATGATTGAATAAAACAATAGTGACACACAAGATGCAGACTGTCATTCAAAGCCTCCAGTGCAATTCATTGTGATTGTCCTCCATCATTTCATAGTATTAACTGTAATCTTTAAACACTGCAGATGTTATGCCCGTTAGAAACCCAATGCATGGTGTTTGATTTTACCTCCACTCCATGAGGTTCATGATGGACACAGAGGACAAGGGAGCTGCTGTATCAGACTCTATCAGAGTTTGCGCTTCTATGCTTCACAACCCATGCATATGGGTCCATTAAAGATGGTTCTTTTTTACTATTGCTAACAATGTCAAAGAATATTCTAGGGGTCCCTGAATTAAATAATGATGAATAGCTCCTACTGAGGCAGCTATGCCACCACAGCCTTCGGCTGCTGTTTATTTCTCGCGCGAAAGTTCTGTCAGGCCTGATAAATCGGATCCCTGAAATAGTTTGTAAAGTACCAAATTGATGTGGTGGCTCAGCACAAGGGGAAAGAATTAATGTAAGGGAATGGGCCTGCTACCCTGGACCTGTGATGAAAGCTCAGGAGGGAAAGTATTTTATATAAATTGTCTGTATGGGCGCTGGTGAAGATGAGCAGTGAGACACAGAGGAGAGTAATGGCCAGAGATGGGGCTGGGCAGAGTTAGGGTCAGCTAGGATGAGGATAGAATGGGAGAGGGGGGAGGGGAGAAGAGGATGGGAGAGGAGAGGAGGGGATGGGAGAGGAGAGGAGGGGATGGGAGAGGAGAGGAGGGGGTGGGAGAGGAGAGGAGAGGGGGGAGAGGAGAGGAGGGGGTGGGAGAGGAGAGGAGGAGGGGAGAGGGGGAGGGGAGAAGAGGAGGGGATGGGAGAGGGGGAGAGGAGAGGGGGGAGAGGAGAGGAGGGGAGGGGATGGGAGAGGAGAGGGGGGAGAGGAGGGGACAAGAGGAGAGCCTCTACCTTTGTGGGGAGTAGTGGTGGAGGCCATGTGCTGATCATTCATGATGGCACCTCAGAGGCCATCGTGTAAGGAAGAAAAATGAAAACTATTAAAGGCTCGCTGGGCTATGTTGACTTTGGTGTGTCAGCAATTATTAGACATAGAGGAAAAAGTTGGAGATGGGGTGAAGCTCAATGATCCCCTGATATAGCTACACTGCCTGCACACCCCACAATATGGTGAGGTACTATCATGCTCTCTCACATCGAATGAGGACAAGATTCCTCCACACGTCACCATATTTTCAATCTTACGTAGTAAAAGACGCTCTTGGATATGACTGAAGGTCATTATGATAAATGCACAGCCCATTGGCTATGGTTTTCATACTGTATCACAAAATTAAAATGTGTGGTTGAATTTGGTGTCCTTGCCACTTCCCTCTGCTTTATACATCAAACCCTCTATGGAGTAGATCCCATTACTCATTACAATCTTTGATGACCTGAGAAGTCACGAGAGACACGTATAAATGGCTTGCTTGTACGTCTGCAGTGGAGAAAAGGTTGGGATGGACCAGATGGCTTCCAATCCACTCTCAGACGGTGTAACACACACAGCTTGCTCACGGCCTCAAGCACCGTTGATCTGTTCCATAAATTAATATCTGTGTGTATGCGTACCACTCACTATTCTAATGATATCGTCATCCGCTACATAATTAAGCAAACGTATCTACTTGAAGAGTGCCAATTGTGAGCGTTTTTTTTCTTAAATGTATTTAGTAGACGCTTTAATCCAAAGAGGTATTCAGATTCTCGTACCGATAGTTTTAAGCGCAAATATAATCCCAGAATGAGACTTTCAGGTAGAGCTTCATGCCTGGGTAGGAAGGCTGAGGGTAGTGCATCTCTAAAGATACTGTTGTACCAGGGTTAACCCTGGAGGGGAGGACCAAGCAGGCATCAATCACTGGCCTGTGTGTCCAGGGGTGAACCAACACACATTAACCTTCACCTGGAAGTCATTTCCTTGCTGCGCTCTCTCTCTCTCTCTCTCTCTCTCTCTCTCTCTCTCTCTCTCTCTCTCTCTCTCTCTCTCTCTCTCTCTCTCTCTCTCTCTCTCTCTCACACACACACACACACACACACACACACAGAACCTCGTTCAGTTTCTCAAATACAAACTGAGATTAAGGCAATGCTAATATAGACTAATGTAACATTGTGTTAGTGTGGAAAACTAAACTAAAAACTTTTTTAGTTATTTTCTTGCCTGGAAGCTTTTCCCAGACCAAAGCAGAGGAGCTAGATCTAATCGTGCTTCCTCAGCAGTATCTGATAGGCTTCCACTCTTTATCAGTGGGCAGATGCAGAATTCACTCCAAACGCCCAAGGCAAGAATATAAGTGAGTAATTCATGATTCTAATCAACAAGGCCAAACTCCAACACACCCCTGTGAATAGCTGAAGGAAATAAATGTGAACAGTACTGCCAAAAAAGTAGAAAGAGAAACTAGAAGCAAGCCTTCAAGGCCTTTGTGATCCATAAAGGCAAAGGAAAAGAAAAGAATAACTGACTTTGGGATAATTTGGAGAACTGATAAGGAGGATGCAACAGTTTTTGATTCCAAGCGATTGTCAGGCAGCTTTTGATTTTCTACTAAGTTAAATAAATGGTGTTCATGAAGCGGGCATCAAAATTCAATATCCTCCTTTGAGAGGACTGTTATTATATTTTTATGAGGAGTATTCCTTTCTTCTATCAAGACAATTTATCCAGAGATACAGACTTGAGAGGGAAAGGTTCTTAAATGCCACATTGATTGAAAGTAAAGTGTGAAAGTGACTTTTTCTAACACTCATAGATCAAGTCTTGTTGAGGCTAAATGTATTGTGTAGTATAATGAGGGAAGGCACCAATGCATGAACTGTAGGGTCAAGTTATGTACTTTATAAATATGATATATTTCAAATTCAATTACATTATTTGAATGTGTATCCTTGGCAGATAACAATAGACTACCTCTCAGTTTAACTTAAGCGGTCACGTTGATTACTACATTCAGAAGGTTAAAGAACTTACAAAAAAAATATGTTCATCAATTTCTCACTAAGTAACCTACCGGTAGTTGGAAAAAATAAAAGTTTGGTTTAATAAAGCAGGGCTCTCAAGTCTCACGCATTCGCCGTGAGACTCACGCATTTCAGCCATTTCTCACGCTGAGAAGTAAGGGATAACTTGTCCCACTATATAATGGATGAGGCGCAGGCATTCTGAGATGATAGACCTTTGTTGTATTCCTTCCACGTTTCATCGCCCGTCATAATTTTTTAAATGTCCTTCTCTTAAATACCTCTTGATTGATGTCATCTGGTTGTGCAATCTCATATGCAATCGCAGACGCCTAATAAGGTGTTGAAAATAACATCAAACTTTGAAATGCTAAACGGGACGGAAATACAAATTGACCTGGAAATGTCAAGCGCATGTAATTAACAGCCACAATGAGTTGCAGTAATCAAATAGCCCATCTTCAGTGAAAACTGTTACACAGGGATTATTAGTGTTTACTTAATCACTCTCTGATAGACAGGCTTTTTTTGACACAAATATCATGTAGCTCTTCGAAACTAGTAGGCTATGTCACTGTCAATCTTCAATAGAAAAGTGATGTATTCCTCTTTTGAAAACACCCCTTCCATCCCCACCCCCCCACACACACACCCGCGCAGACACACACAGTCAGTTCAGTTCATCCCACAGTTCCTATTGATGTCAACCTTTGCTCTGAGTTATCATCTGCACACAGCTAGGCTTCATATTGAATCAGAAGGGTTGGGTTAAATAAAACTGGAAGGCTTTCACTTCCAATCTCATCCTGCCTCAACATGCCTTGGCCTACAGGTTCAAGAGATAGAAAGGCTTTGGATGTCAGCCCCTAAGCATTGAGATCGAGTGCATTTGTTCATTTTTCTCAATCTCTGTACGTGTGTGTGTATACTTCATTCAATCGTAATTCTGTAGTAAGTATGACTAGTCTTCAGTGCTTTTTACTGTGGTGGAATTATTAACTAAGGCTACGCTGTCTTTTAATGTGTTGAGTTAGTGTTAAAGAAATATCAACCAGCGTTTCAACCTGACTTGTAAAATGTCCTCAGGACACACAGAAGACAGTGTTGTGCATGTTCCTGTTCTACACTGCACGGAGCAGATCTGTATTGTATGTCTGGCATTGTTTGGGACATGCACAGGTATGATTTGTTACCAGTCCGCTTCACATAGACTCCAGGGGAAATTAATTACTGACATTAAAAACAGGCCACAAACGCGTAATGGTTTGATGCAGCCCAATGTGTTTATTGATTAATAAACAGGCAAAGGATCCCATTTGCCAGATATACTGTCCCATCGCTGACACACCATTTTGCTGCCGTAGGGAATTTTTTCCAGGACAAATGCGTTTCAGTTGAGCTGATCCAATTCTCCCTCCATTGTTTTTATGTAGTTCTGTTTAGCACTTCCCAGAGGTCCACAGCGACTACCTGTCACTTTAGAAACACATAAACATAAATCACAGTTGTTGGGGGGCTTTACATAAATTCTTCACTAGAAAACAGGCTCTAACAGATGGATGAAATATCATCAGCACACAAAATAAAAACTACAAAAAATTATGTTTCATTGTTTGCTACATTATTGGCATCAATGAAACTCTGATGAAAATAAGTGACAGTAAAAAAAGATGGAACGACATTAGGTTTTATGGTATTTTCTCTAACCAAGTGATTATTTGGTATGAGTTATGTTTTTAGGGAAGATTTGCATTGAATGTAACACGTTTGAAGAATCTCAGCAAATACAGAAATATGAAAAGAAATTCAAAACATTTTAAAATAAAAATTTATTGGATCTGTACAGCCCATTGAAGGAATTCACAACACAATTTACATTTGATATCACTGATCTAAAAGAATCCAGAATTTCCTTAAATTCTATTAGTTTATGTTCATAAATCTCCCATTTCTCTCATGGTGTTTAGCGAGTGCTTGACCTTTGCGGTGCACACAGAGGATCTATGTATCCACACCCCATCCCATTTGTCCCCTCACTGCACTTGACTGGGAAAGATAATTACACTTCGAAACGAAGCTCTGCTCGTAGCATCCTGTCCGCATGGCTTGCTACACGCCACAATGGAGAGAGGCAATAGACCTCCGTTCACCTCTTATTTACAAGATTCATGTTTATCTAATGCAAAATCAATATGGGTGGAAAGTTAGGGCCGATACAGCCTAACAATCGTTCAGTGCTACTTAACAGTACATCTGCCCATGCTTTAGTGGCCCATAAAGGAGAAGGATGAGGTTTCCATCCCCCTCTCTCCTGCAGTGAGGGCTGGGTGCTTTCTCATTCAGTTACAAGAGTCAGGTGGCTGAGCGGTTAGAGAATCGGGCTAGTAATCAGAAGGTCGCTAGTTCGATTCCCAGCCATGCCAAAATGGCGTTGTGTCCTTGGACAAGGCGCTTCACCCTACTTGCCTCGGGGGAATGTCCCTGTATTTACTATAAGTCGCTCTGGATAAGAGCGTCTGCTAAATGACTAAATTCAAAATATAATATACAAGAGTGAATACGCTTCAGATTCATTTGTTCATTGAGCCGTCTGAAATCCCAAACTTGGGACATTTTGTATTAGAGTTGGTCTTTAAGACTAAAAATACAGATGAATGTAGCACGCTATCAGAGTTAAATATTGATTTAGAACTTGTCTGTTTTTACTCAATTTCTTGCAAACGGCACTAGATCAGCACTTAGGAATACACGCAAGCGCTTTGCACGTTGAGCATCGTGTTGCCAAAACTCACTTTTCTCCCCCAGTAAGCACTATCTTCCTTAAACCTCTGTGAACCCCAACAAAGTCCTGGCCATCTGTCTGTGTCACTCTCCACAAAGTTGCCGCCATTAATTGAAAAACAATTTGATGGGCCAAATGCGAGGGTCAAGGCAACATGTACCACAGCCTCGCAGGTCAGATCTTCATTTCCTCACAGAACGCCTTCGTCCTGGTATCAGCACGGAAGATGTCCAAGCACATTGTGCCAGTTTAGTCGAATGCCCATTCTCTTGGTGCTGGCTGTTATGAGGCAGGGTCGGTTCTAAGGAATCTCAAGGCTTGTGGTAGATGCATACAGTACATGTAACACAGTCAATACACTGATGAGTCATAGACAGGAAGCCCATTTTGTGGCCATTGAACAACCACCTTTGTCCTCTTGTCTCTTTACTCTTTCTCTCCACCAATTCTTCAGTCTCTCTCTCTCGTCTTTCTCCTTTCTGCTTCTCAGAGTGAGTGATGGTCTTTTATCTGCACACTCAGCACATCGAATCACCCAGGCTTTCAGGGTCGACTGAGCAAGCCTTTCTCACTAACCTGGCGGACAGGCACCTGTCTATATGCAGACGCATATCATGACACTGCTTTTTTACTGCATCACAGAGGCTGGCGTGGTACCAAACTGGATCTCCTCAACAGACCTGAGTCGTGTCTCCTTTTGTTGTTTCTCAACATCTAGTCGACAGAACATGGATGGTGGATACAGATGAGGTGGGGATTAAACAAATGAACCCCATGTTTAAGTGTGGGAACCCTGACAGTATGCGCCGATGTGCGGAACCACACATACTGCACCTCTATCCTCACCCTCTGCCAATTTAGAGAAGAGTATTTAAGATATGGATCTGAAATACAGTACTGCTACGACTTGTCTTGAACTGAATAACAAAAGGTATTTGAAGCGGTTAACACTCCCCCTGATCAATGTCAGAGTATCATCACGTCACAGTAATGAAGCAGCCGTACCATCCACTCCCAATCCAAATCCATCATAACCATGTTGCTGGGTAACATCAGGCACATCATAGCTAATAAGCAAATCAATAATGTTCATTCTTCCAATTAGGTGTGGATTATAACCATAAACAACAATATCAGGAGATCAAAGCCACAGCATCACAGCTCACGTTAGAGACAATGTCATTTTTGTGCACTTCAAGAAGGAATAAACTGAACAAGGCGTTCCCAAGAGACAACATTTGTTTACTACATGCAGTACTGACAGCAAACTTAACTCTGGTCAAATGGTTCTTCCTTTATTTTAAATTTGTATTAGATATGTCCTTTTCCCTATGGGAAACTTTATTTGGCTGCTTGTAATGGTGAGCTGCAGTGTGCTGCCATTTATACTGTAAGAGGTTTGTCCATAGCCCTCAAAAGGACAGTGGATTGTAAATCTATGTATACAAACCATCCTTTTCTTTGGATGTTGCAGAAGGTCAATACACAGTTAGAACTGAATAGTTCATCCAGATAGTATGGTACTCTCCAGGTACTCTGAATGAAAACTGTTAGGTGTCTTCTCATGTTAGGCCTATAGCAGAAGGAGAGGGGGGGGGGGAATCATAACTTCAGTTTATTTTATTAACAGTTTGTGAAGGAGGAAATGCACAACATTTACTGAAATAGCACGGCCACATCTCCTTGCCACGTGCCCCCTTCAGAAAGAATATAAAAATCTCAGCAACGGTGCATTTAATGACATCTTTAACTGTCTTCATCACCGGCCATGAAAGGAATTTTCTCATATATTCTTCAACCTTATAATTAACATTAGAATTATTCATCTGATACCCGTCAGGATTGCAGACAACCAGTGGTTAGGAGGTGCAGTGTTCTATGTAAGAGGTGCTTGAGAGGCTCAATTATATGTGGATGAACAAAACAGTGTCTCTTGCGACCATGCAGGGCTAATACCAGGATGATTTGATTATTCTGCACAGTTAGAGACCTGCAAATGCCATTTAAATATGAAGTGGTTAATTTTGGAACACGGTAAAAGTACTGAATAATGTTGCAGGTTTTGTATGACAACCTAGTAAAAAAAAAACTTGTTTATCTGACCCCAAACTAGTTAACTTTGTTAACTACAACTAACTACAAAAATGAAATGGCATAGGCCTACACAAATGCTGTTCTGTATCCAGTATCCAGTGGTATAACTCACCACATGTCCACACGAGTCATACCGAGTTGTTTTCCACCTATTCTTGACAAAAGGAAGCTTGGCAAAATTGAACCTTGAAGTCGATTTTATGAAGGGAGGGTTATAAAACTTGTGCCGACCTGGTTTCTCACTCTCCCATCGAACCCTTTGTTTTTCTCACAGTCTGGACGGCCATCTGTCAAGCTAACCTGGAGAGCTGCAATGATTTTTGCTCGCCTGACCGAGCACTCAGCAGAGCTATATTTCACATCTTAGGACAGAGACAGTGAACAAAGAAAGATCCATCTCATGGGATTTTACTTACATACAAGAATGATATGGTAGGGTCACAGTATTATACCTTTTCATTTTCAGTATGGGTTCGGTCAGGGACTTACACTGGCAATCGTTTGGTTCTTACCAAGGGTTAATGTTAATGGAAACCAGGGTGTTGTGGAAAATGAGATGCGAGTCTCATTTTAGTCTAAATCTTGTAAAGCATAATCAATTTTCATTTTAGATTCAAAATGCCACTCATCCTTCAAGGCATTGGTTTCCCAAAATGACATTTAGATCTGTGTAGAAGTCATACATGTCTAAGCAGAGGGTGTGTGTTTTATCAATAGCACTCTAAATGAAAAACTTTCACCCAAAACATTTATTTACCCATACAGAACAACAAAGTTACCAAGAAACTAGAAAACAAATTAAAGGAGAGAGAAAAAAATCAGATATCTTCAATATCTCTGGAAGAGTTTTTTTTTTTTTATAATTTCTTTTACTCTTGAAGTGGTAGTCGGCTGAAATTGAGAGCAGAGATTTCCAATATTCCACCTCACTGTGCATAAAGTAAATATTTTCATATTTCATGCTGTCTCTCCATGTCCACCTCCTCATACTGCTTTACTTGCAGATCATGCTGCAGGGAGGGCAGCCAGAGACCAAAAAGTGGATCCATTTTGTCAATATGTATTCTTGTGAAGGAAATACATTTCCTTCACTTTAGGTGGCCAGTTATGATTGTGTTGTTTTTGAACCATCCTGAAAATACTTTTAGCTTGAAGTTTTGTTCTCAGTTAGCCTCAATGCTGATTTGGAAGGCATGGAATAATTAGTCAGATCCAAACTTCTTTTCAAGGTTAATATCTACGCTAAGGCTATATTTCAAGTATCAACTAATTAGGACACAGATGATCATTTAAAAGGATTAATGAACTATAGAAAATGCTTACGTCAGAACATATTAATGCCATACAGGACAGTTTTAGAACTGATGAGCCATTAGCAAAAAAGGAAACAATTAAACGAACAACTAATTAGTAGTTCAGAGAGCCCATGAAGAGCAAATTGGGTAATAATCACTGTAATATTCTGCACAAATAAATGTTGTCTATTTAATCAAGCGCCCAAACAATGAATTGAATTCCTAGCATATTTGTCACATTACTGATACCAAAGTCTATAATTAGCATGTAGGTGGGTTAAATTAAGAGACAATACTGTTTGTATGTTTTGGTTGGAAGGAATTTGGGGGGGGGGTCATCAATTATCATCAACCAAAACTTTCATGAGCTAAACATCAGTTCTCTCTTTTATATAAGTGTACTGTACAATTATAGACATGCATTTTTGCACTAGAATGATAACAAGAGGCTAACAATAACAGATCATCATGAAACATGGAAAAAAAAAGAGGAATCCTAAATAGTAAAATCAAATAACTGTATTTTGTTTAAAGATTGTGCAATTGCCTCAGTGCTGCAGACATTATTCCCATAGCAATGTAATTATGTCCCTATCATATATTTTCTTTACTCACAGAGAAACATTGGATCCTGTGCTTTATCTAATTTATGCATCTTGAAAACGTACATGTCTGAATGTATTTGTGCTAGGCTAATGGCATTCATTAACCTCCAGAACAGTGAAATGTTTGATTGGAATATGGCATTTCCATCTTCAAAGAGATGTTTCATTCCTTTTGCAACTCATGTACTTCAAATAAACCATTAAATGCTTTTTTACTTCAGAAAACCCAGTTTACGTATGCTAATAGGAATACCTCATAAACAGACACACACACACACACGCAATAAAAAATGAAAATAAAACATCCTATTAAGCTAAATAACGTTTACAGGCTGCACCAAAATACAGAAAACTACCATGTTCAGCCCAAAACTTAATATTCTTACAAATGATGATAAGTGTAGAAAACATTTATTTAATTGTCCAATTTATGTGAACGGGTTGAACAACAACAAACGTGGAATACACACTGTAGTATCCAACAAATCACAGAACTTTCTGAGTGTTAGGCCGTGATTAAGATGGTGACAACTGAAATAGAGTTAGCGTTCTGTGTATCAATAACAGGATGATTAAGTGATATTTTTTAATAATTAAGGCATACACTCAAAATGTTATGATTAAATGAATGATTACATTTCCAAGATCCTGTTAATTTAGGAGGGCTTCAACGATCAGAGAGTCATCAGTGGTAATGCAAAGAATAATACAATTAATAAGATTTGACTTAGAGGTCATTGAAAGACACATTGCTTAGTACATAACAACGAACATACAAACTGTATTTTGATTCTAAATGAAATCATTCCATCCGAAAACTGAAACTGTGATTACAACAGTGGGACAAGGACAATAGGAAGGCCCCAGTCCCTTCTGAACCGTGCGGGAAAACGTTCAGCTTGAAGGGCACAGTGGTGACAGAGATCCATGCCTCATCCCAAGCGACCGATTGCCTCCAGAGTTATCCAAAATGTCCGAGCCATGTAATGATTTTTCAGACAGCTGACTGGTCTAGTCCACTCACGTCACTCCGCAGATTTCACCAGATAATATGCTTAGACACAGTGGCTGATCAGACGTGACATTTCACTTGACCTTGCAGCGCTTTGGAGAAAGCACCTGCACTTATCTGTTCAGTTTGCAGAAGAAAAAGTCTGCATGTTCACCTCCCCTGGTAAAATTGACTCCGTAGCCATTGTTTCTACCCTGGTCACTGATTTAATCTCAGTAAGACTCAAAGCTTGCACCTATCCCTTATAAATACAATTACTTTTCATAAATTCAATAGACAATCTAAATTCTCTCAAGGATCTACAGGGATTCATCTTTGTTTCACACAATGTTGTCCCTTTTCAGTTGTTTTCTTGACATAATTGTATTTGTCAAGGAAGGCTGTCTACATCCGGCACTTGGCAAACCTAATGAGATGCTGATTAGAGATTCTCAAATTCTCTCACCACTGATTTGGTGTTATTTTAGCAGAAGAATGAGGATAATTTTCCCTAATGCCACTTGTTAAGGTAATTGCACTATAATTGCCTTATCAAGGTGTCATAGAGGAGTTGGGGCAAAAATAGCACATAGGAGAAGCACTTTGTCACACTCTTGTTTAGAAGTTACTCTAGAGACTACCACAAAGGCATCTGATACAATTATCAGTCCGTGTTGAATAATCTGAAGAATATCAGACATGCAGTTATGAATGCAAAGTGAAGAAACCAAAAACTAAAAGGCAACTGATACACATCATATTTTAAGAATCTTTTCATTTTTGCTTACAGTCAGAAATGGTAAGTATAATGGGATATTGATTTGCACTGGTATCTTATGTTTTTGTGAGATAATCCTCACCCGTATTATACAGTATTTTATTAGACAGACACATAATTACAAATAAACAATAATACGAGACGTAATATGATACTGGGTTTCCCTGGGGAACGATATTGAACCATTTTGCTTCCTGCAGAGTTTGGTATTGGGTTTAGGTTTTACCATGTCATTTTCTCTGATTAAAAACAAACAATTGAGCTGAGGACAAAATGCCAAGGTCTATAAGGTTTCCCTCAGCGGTACGAATCCCGGGTGTTTGCCTTAAGCTTCATTTAATTGATTATACTGAGGGGTTTTCTCCCTCTGTTTGTTTTCAGTGCTCCGCACAGCTACTCCAGGTGAGATCCATCACAAAGCTGGCATGTTCTTTCTGCAGGGACAAGGAGCTGAGAGTCTTGAATATGGCTTAGAACAAAAAGCCTACCACCAAACAAAAGGCCATTTGTAAGACAATAAGCATATAGGGATCTTGCTATGGTGCAGACGGTGCATCCCCCTAGGAAGTCCACCACTCACTCACTCACCTGTTCGATTCCAGCAGGAAGCGAGGGAACACTTCCAGTTCTCATAGGAAGCCAAGCACAGGCTGAGCTGAGAGCTTCTCTCCCTGGTGATGCTAGAGTTAGATTAGCGTGCCTTGCAGCATGGACTAGGAACTAATTTTTCTGCCAAATCCTTTCTAACTAAACAAGCAGGTAGAAAAGTTTATTTATACAGTATATATATATATATATAGATAGCCTGGTAATTGTGTGGATACAGATGATCATAATATGTCATTGTTTTTACTAGGCATCCAGCCCTCTGACTTGTCTAACCCACTTGCACTGGCCTGGTTCTGTTTGTCACACCCTGTTAATGTGAATGAATGCCTGTCTCTTTTATGGCAACTGAGGAAGCCAAGGTTCGAAGGAGCCCTTTGGAACAGCTGATGTCACAGGACTGCTTTTGATGGGACCCCAAACAAGGCGGTAACTTTTACTTTGCCTGCTTCAAGCCCCTTATTTCTTTTTTTTTTTTGGGGGGGGGGGGGGGGGGGGGTTGTTCGCCTTTTTTCTCCCCTTAATCATAAAGGTCCAAAAATGACCCTTAATGGAGTAATTTACACACACCATGCCACTAACATTGACAGGACAAATGTCTGGCATTTACTGAATCAATGACTTGAGTTATGAAGGAGGCAGTCTCACTGCCTCTACATTCTTCTCAATAACAAAAGAGGAAGGGCATTAAAAACTAGCATTGATGGGTTATTGTGAGTTTCAGTCAATGAGCTTTCCCAGAGTTAAAATTAAAAGACTGTTAGGGGGAAAATTGTTTTCTCTGGTCATCAGTCATGTCCTGAAGGATCTTTTTCACAGTGATTAATTGGAGTCTTAAAGAGCAGAGTAGGGGAAAGATCCAACCGGTGTATAAGAAATCCTGGTAGTTATCCTGCCCCACATGAGTTAATGGACACTAGCTTTCCTTGACTAAGTGTTATTGCTCAGGTCCATAATTTCATCTTGAAAATAGGCGAGGGAGTGGATCTTCCTTATAGTAATTGAGTATTGATTCGAAAATAAACAGCAGCAAGACTCGGACTGCACTGACAGACCATCCTTCGGACAGAATCGACAATAAATGGGGCCCCTGCTTCACAGGGAAACTTATGGATCAGGACGATACAGTCAAGCGCGCTGTTCCCCTGCAATCTTTCTTCCAATATATATTGGATTTAAGATAACCCATTTACGAGGCTTGTCATCTAAAACCTTTAGTTTGTAGCGAGCTGGTGATAAGTTGGGTGTTTGGATTTTTGTCTCCACTTAAACTCCAGCATGTAGAAATTGCAACAAATTAAACGGAAATGCGATTTGTTTTTAATGCATGTTGATAAGCTTCAATTAAATAAAGTAGGAGATTGCAACTGAAAACAAATATTATTATGGACTGTGGTAATCAGATGAGTTTTAAGCAAATGTTTGACATCCAACATTTCGTATGCTCTCTAATGTCTTGCCGTCAGCAAACACCTTTATCTGTCTGGGAAAAGGAAAAGGAAATATTCAGCAGCTGAATAAGCCAACATCAGATTCCAGCGGTCTAGTCTAGCACTTATGTCATGCACGCCGTTAACCTTTTGTATAATCACTGTTGAACTGTGTGCGCACACCTAGCGCCTCTCTCCCACCCCCTGATCGCCGCTAACGACATACAAATGTGCTATTCGTTTTCATTAGCCGCCACTTCACTTGTGATTCAGTGGAAACTGCCGTACGTGCGTGGTGGTGAGAGACGAGTGGAGGAGTAACACAACGCTCTGCTAAATGACCTCTAGATCTCTATCAGTTGCAGGGCTGCAGATTAAAACGGAGATGGGACCGTGTTCATTTCCCTTTCGCTCTCCGAGGGGCCGAGGTGATGCCAGGGAGGTGGCCTCCCCGTCGCCGTCGCAGGAAGCTCTTGTTGTCCTCTCCTGCTTAATGAGGCTTGATTATCAGTCACATGCTAATGTTTCATTTTTATCAGCCTGACCCCTCCGAGCGTTATTAACCATTATCAATATTTATCTTGTCAATTATTGATTGCCTTTTTCCCCCAGCACAGTTATTAATGTGACGTGTGGTGTCATGCTAACTGTTAATCATATTTAAACAGATACGGACCAGATACAAATCTATTTTCCATTATCTTTGAGGTTTCCCATTCATCCACACAATGAAGCGGACTTGAAAAGCCAGGTTGTGTGAACAGACAGACAACAGAGTAAATAATCAGATCGCGTTCCTAACATCAGTCACCGGTGTGATTAGACCTTTTGAGGACTGTTTTCCCAGACACAAATGAACAATAATCCTTGACCAGCTGAAACTACCACAGATCTGAGGATGGGGAAAGTTTCAAGCTCTGTACTAAAATGGGGACAGGAGAGACAGAGGGCCTAAAGAGCTATTACCCAGTGGAAGGTAATGGTGCGAGTCACAAGAGGATACAAACAGCCAAGGAAGGGCACTTCACCCAGATAATGGGGTTGAAGGTTCCTGGCATGGAGAGATTCATGTACAGACAAGCTTCCTTTGATGCAGTGACATTGGAAAAGCCCATAAAACCTGTAGTGTAAAATACTGAGGCGGTTACTCTCTGCTAATAGGGTCTGGAGGTTTTTGGAGGCAGATTTAGGATGGCCTGCCATACCGTACAAGACACAATGACACTAATTGGATTCAGGTACCTGAGTTCAATCAATGGACATGGGGGGGATTTATCAAGTGAGAGGCAGTTTTAGAGACCGAAGAACAACGAGGGGTCTCCAAGTCAACTTTAACTTCCTCACCTCTCGGATCTTCAAACAACATCCACCAGATTTACTGTCGCAGGATCGCCATTGTGTTTTTTTCATTGTTGAACATATCGTTGTTATTCGTCCATGAATGCTGAACATCCTCATGTACACGACATCAGGTAATGCATATATTGTACTCCGCAGTCCCATTCCCATCACAATCACGAACACTGCATTTTTCTTATTGGATAAAACTGTAAATGTGTTGAAATAATGTCACAAATTCTTTGGGCTTCATTTAGTTATTTCTTGAGTTCTAGATTGAAAAAGCAAATGTCCGTCTTATTCACAACTGAAGAAAATAACCTGCTGGACTGTCTATAGATTTCTCTTGTCATCGAATTTGTATTATCACACAAATTATGTCATCTGTATGATTGCACTCAATTGTAGATTCACAGTATTCATACTGAACTTCAGCGTTTTCAGAAATCAGGTAATCCACTGTTAAGTACTTCCTGTTATTTGCTGCATCAAATCCGTAAGCGCCACATAACCTGAACCATCATTACTTGGTGATCCTGTCACTATGCTGTTTAGACAGCCCCACTCTGTCCTTCTGACAGGTGTGTCCTCTCCCCAAAACCAACACAGATTCTTCAGTAACAGCTCCCCCGGGCACAGATCAATACGGCCCTGATAAGACAGGACATATCCAGAAGCTACAGGGCATAAGGATGGATTCTGACATATCATGATTTGGGCTTTAATTACTTGGCAGACGCAGCAGGTCGTTGTATCCGTGTGTGTGCGTGTATACACGCGTGTTTGTAGTGAGTGTGTGTATACCGTTTTGAGAGAATGTCTATAGCTGTGTTTGCCTATGTAGGTCTATACGTACGTGTACTCGGGCATCTTAGCACAAGGGCTGAGTGCCATCCCGAACGATCCTTCACAGCAGACAAACATATTATTTGTTATCTCCCAACAAGCGGGCCCTCTGGGCAGCAGTGCTGGAATGGGAAATAAATGATAGAGAAAGAGGATGCCCACTGCCTCCTGGGCCCTTGGGCCTTCACGTAAATGGCTTTTAACGTGGGATCAATAACGATAAGTTGTGATTAAAAAGATTATTACATTCCAAATGAGTCACCCGGGGGCTAACACATGTTTATGGAACAACCAATGGACAGGCGAGTATTTCAGGTAGTTTCGTAAAGGTGGGAAGGGTATAAGGGTAGGGTTTATCTGAAATACCTTTCCAACATCACATGCTAGAACCAAACAGTCCCAACAAAGTTGTGCTATTTCATGTGTTCCTTTATTTAAATAAATTGCAATTACATTAGTATGAGTCCCAATTTAACCTGTAGGCTATAGCGATGGTCCAAACCGACTGATTGCTGCTTCTTAACGACAGAGATAAACGCCAAGACAAACAGTAGAAAAAACGGGATTTGCTTATCACATCGTACAGGTTGTGTTTAGAAAGCCATGTTGTTTTACCAAAAAGACCTGAAGTAGAACAAAGCCTCAGTATTTTAATTGAAACAAAATTTGCTTTACAAGGCTAATCCATTTCTGACGGCTCTCCACATTCTCTGGCTATAATAGGCACCTAAGAAGTTGCTCGCTCGCTCTCTCTCTCTCTCTCTCGCCCGCTCTCTGTTGCCTTAGCCAAATCCATTTGACTTTAAACAGAAGTCCATTTATTAAATCTTTCATTAGGCCATTTATTATGTATGCTTGTAAAGATCTTAATAGAGATGTAAAGTAATGAAATTCTGGAAGTTCTTAAAGTGATCATAAATCTCCATAACTTGTCTATGGAAAGAAAATCTGTTACTGTTGAGTATATTTTATTCATTCTATATAAAAATGTTCTTGGTTTAATTAACCCAACACAATATGACTTATTTTCCTCTAATAATTATGTGAAACTGTGGCTGCATCGAAAAGTTACTTGATCTTACATACCATAGTCGGCATGATGAACGTCATGTAAGATAGTGCTGATTATCAGTTCATCTGTTCATGAAAAGTAACATTATAACAGCAATTCCAAGTAACCAAAATGGTTACCAGCTGCACGAACCTTTCTGAGGAATGTGATGTGGAGGAGTGTGTTTTTTGATAAGAGCACACAGAGGTTTCACACTTGGCCGGAGCAGAACTGTTCTGGCTCCAGGAACAGAATCATCCCTATCAACTCCAGAGGAAGAGAAAACCAAGCAAGATTTCTCCGGTTTGGATAACGTGGCACCCAGCTTCGGAAGAGAGGTCCAGAGGGAGGTGTAACTTCTGTGGAACAGATGTCCCAGTCACAGAAGAGTGAGAAGAAATATTGAGTTAGGCCTCCAATGAGTCAATACTGTTCATTCATATTTTTATATACTGTATGTGTACGCATTTGATTTCTTATAAAAGACGATACTGACAATGACTGTGAAATCAGTTTGCATGAGAAAATTAACTAACTGTAATGCAGTTCGGCTTGGATTTATCTACTGAAGTACTCCAATGAAATTTAATGAAAATTCACTTTATAATTTTATATCACAGTTACTCTCTAACAGCCCAGTTATAACAGGATGGATTTTGTTGACACTTTTGTTTCAAGCAATGCAATTCAGGGATCTTTTGTAACCTTTTCATACAGAATGATTTGTTATCATTACAAGCAGCTCCCAACCAACTTCTTCATATAGCTTGAAAAGGTGGCAAAAAAAAATCTGACAATTGTCTATCTTGAATTTGATTAAATGTTAAAAAATAAATTAAATAAATCGAAAACTTAGCATGCAAGCCTCCGCACGGTATTGCAAACATGACAGTCAGCACATCATCCTGGGCCTTAAGCACATGGTCCAGAAGTGCTGCCATTTGCACTTTTTTGTAAGCTTTATCCCCACCTAGTTATTCTAAGATCTGTAGCTAAATTCGTCCCTCATTCCGTCTCCCTAAGCCTAAGCCGTCAGCCCAGTAATACTGCTTCAAGAGCACATCTCGTAACTTATTTATTTATATAGGTGTCTCCCTTTGGATAGACTGCCCCAATGCATCACAGAGAGGGGTTACATTTCTAGGTTATTCCATACTGCTTAAGTACATATGCCTTCTCTGTAAAGCATACTGTTTCATTCCCTGTACAGGCCCATATCCCAGACTAAATGCACAATGATGTTGTCAGACTCAAAGCGAGAAGAGCAGTAACTTGGGAAGAGAGTTATTTTTTATTTCCTAAATCAAGTTTCCAAGTGTGGCATTTGAATGAATATTCCTAGCTGTCATTGTCATTTCAAAGAGTAAAAACTCAGGAGGTTTTACTCACACTTGCTGAACTTGGCGTGGACATGATAATCGGGATACTTTCATGACAACAAATAATGTTGTTTCCCTGTCTATAGCAGCCACTGTGGATCCACATATCAAGAATGCCTTTGAAATTTCTCACTGTGTTAAAGAAATGGTATGCTTCCACTCTGCTCAAAGAGTTTTCAAAAAAAACAATCTGACAAATATTGTTAGCAAATTCCACCAACTTTGGAAGTAAAAACCCTATGGTGAGTGCTGTGTCTAAGATGGAGAATTCACCAAGACATCCCATCACTGCTGGAAGAGAAAGTTAAAGAGTTGTGTTTTCTCAACTTTTGACGTCTGCACGGCTCCCGCCGAACACCTCGGTTCCACTGCTTGAATTAGACCAAAGAAGACTTAATGCATTTTCAATGTTTTATTTGCTTGTTGTAGACAGGTTGCTCTCATTTTTTTATGTTCTCAGTAAGGAAACGTATTCCTCGTGCCACATATTGTTCCAGTCCTCTCTGTCCTTTTTGAGAGAACACAGTGTTTTATTAATGGGAAAAACCCAAGAACACATCATTCTCAGCCCAAATCAGTGTGCCAGATATTGAAAGTCATTTGATTTTTTATTTATTTTTCTTCCTATGTAGGATGTAAGCTCTCTCCGGTTTGTGGAGCACATGCCTGACTGTTCTTGGTGTGACAGTGAATCACAGGACGTTGCCTTGAATGTCATCAACCTTTGACTACAATCCTACAGGTACACTTGAGCACTGCATTATGACAAAGCTGACTTTCTCCATGGCTTTTTGCTGTGTATCACTACACGATACTATGAAGATGATTGTGTACTTTATTCTTGTATTATTTTTGTTTATTTTTCAGTCATCTCAGAGGTGATGTTAACATTTACATTCATCCAGAGCGACTTACAGTAAGTACAGGGACATTCCCCCGAGGCAAGTAGGGTGAAGTGCCTTGCCCAAGGACACAACGTCAGTTGGCACGGCAGGGAATCGAACTCGCAACCTTCAGATTACTAGCCCGACTCCCTCACCGCTCAGCCATCTGACTCCCTGATGTTTGGATGTCTGGAGGAAGGGAGGCAAGTGACAGCACCGCAGCCCATCTGCACAGTGTAGGGTGGGACTAACTGATAATGTTGCCTGCAATTATATTACATAATGGCCTGGAGCATCAAAGGCATGTGGCCAAGTTCATACTTTAGACCTTGACAGACCTTAGTTAGCAATTGTTATTACTGTGAAATAACATCTTAAAACTCCTATTTCATCCATGCCTCTCTCTCCATTTTTGCCTATCTCTTTTTCTCAAATAAAATTGACTGCATTCTTGTATCTTTTGACTGCATTTATGGCCAGAACTAAGAACAAAAGTGGAGACAGTAAAGTGTTTCCAAAGAAGATAAGCTAAGTGTTTTCAAACAAACCTGACCTTTCAGTCTGATTTGCACAAAATGGTTGCCTTTCATAGCAAAATTAACTCAGTAATTAAAATGTTTTCTTATCCCTAATTTTCTCATTATGATCCCATAGCACTCGAATGCCTTTGTTTGTTTTTTATCTGTCTCCTACACAAAAGCCGTTAATTAAAGATCTGTGAATATAATCATTAGTGGGGAACTACATGAGATCCCACATCAAATGTAACTTGCTGATGAAGTATATTTTTGATTATCTCTCTAACAGCATAAATCAATCAGGAACCAAAACAATCATCAAGGGTTGGAAACTAGCGCAAAGCCAGCGAAACATCAGCAGGAAGGTACACGACAGGTTCAAATAAGTTACATGAGTCAAAGAACAGGTAGGGTTAAGAAAAAGGACAAAACTTCAAACTTTACAACCCACTGCTGAATCAGCCAGATGTTGATTATATTGAAAGTTCTGCACAGTTGGATATTTTTCCATTGATTGAGGCTGAAAAAGATGATTCGGTTCCAGGTGCTGTGTTTTCAGTAATTAATGATGGAAAGTGTGTAATTGCAAGCTCCCACTTCACCACAGAACTATTGCAACAGAAAAGCCACGTCCAACAGGGATGTGGTTTGGGACAATGTTCTCCTGCAGACTGTTCCCTGAATTATCATACATGCTGCTGTATCTTGATCTAAAGGTTAGTCTATTATAGTGTAGGTAGCATTATTCCTTTAACCTAATCAAGTATCCTGGATATTTGTTAATGAAGTCCTATACCTGTGCAAAGTTGTTCCTGATTCTATGATGTGAAGGAATCGCTTCACACACACACACACACACACACACACACACACACACACACACACACGCACACACACACACGCACACACTCACACACACACACACACAAACACAAGGGCACACAGAGCTGAGGATGTATGCACATGCACAAACACACACACACGGATTAAACCCTATTAATGCAAAATGCAGAATCAGAGTGACAACTCCAGCAGCTTAATGAGAAATTTTGCATGAATCTGAAACTGATTATGAACTGCAGACTTACTATAATGGCAGTAATCAGAGGAGATGCCACAGTGCTGAGAGAAAATTTGGCAAACAGCTTATAAAGCAAGTAGCCTACTAAATCAAACATACCTGCTCATCCCTACAAACATATTGTAATTGCCATTAATATAGAGAACCTTTATGGAAAGACGGTGTCCTGCAATTGTTACCTTTAAACATAAATGCAATAGGCAAAAACACGATACCTTGTTAAATCCTGAGACGTCACGTCATTTCTGCCGGACTGGGACTTGCTCAAAATGTTTAAAAACGTTACAACGCCAACATTTTTGTTCAGAACAGCACATAATCTCTAGAACAACCCTCAACAAAGTTATCTGGTGCATTTTGGGATTTTCAAAAACATTTATCCATTACCGCCAAATCAAAGGCAAACATTCCAAACAGGACACGAGGTCTTGTGTCAATTGCATCCAATCTTTGGTCAAATGTTATCAAACTTTCTATTCGTAGTTTTTCTCTGAACATGATCGGATCAAGTTGCCATGGCGACTCTGTCCGGCTGGACTGCTTGGTCCCCTCATTGATAGTTACAGCTAGCCTACATTTTCCACAGTGATTTATTTTTCTCAGTCTTTCTTGACTGATAATCACCAAAGAACACTATATTGTGATTATCACCCGGTGCTATTCTTGTTGCAACGGGTAGTGGATTGCCATGCCGGCTACTCAGGTGTCGCTGGGTTAATCAAGAAATTAATTTATTATCTCTGCAGACGAAGTAATTAAAACTGGAGGACACAGAGGCATCATGTAATTTAGAATGAGTAATGAGGAAGATGCACAAGTTTTGAGGATCTTTTTTTGTTGTTAATTAAGACATAGAGTTCGGCAGAACTCGCGAAAAATAGCAATGTCACATATGGCACAATTCTATCGCGTTGATGTAAGGTTGGAGCGGTAACGAGCTGAAGCTATCCAGACTCTAGAGCGGGTTGCTATGCTCTATGCACCTGCAGCGAAAGCAAATCAGTATAACCTTATATATCCCACTATGACTAAACCAGGACAACGTAGATTTATTCACACACATAAATAGACCCGGTAACATATCTTAAAACAGGAAGCTGGTCTTCCATTGAAGTTTAGGCTATTTAGGATAGCTACGCGTTTCATGAAACCTGATCGTGGTCTGAAAGTTTGTATCAGAAGTGCAGTGGATGGCACAATCTAGCGATTTCTGAATGCAACTGTTAAAATATTTCAAGCTAAGGTAGCAGTTTTACTTAAGTTAAAACTGGGAAACATGATTAGCTTTAATGGTGGAAAAAGAGGCCCAGTGGATCCATAAAGATGTGTTATAGGAATTCAATAGTCTCCACAGTGCTAACAGAGGTAGGACTAAAGTTGGTTCAATGTGCAAGAAAGTAGTGAGGAGAGGCAACATTATGGTCATTATCTGGTCTAAATAGACAACACCTGTCTCCTCTGCATTTGCTGCATGGCGGGAGCATAAATATGGACAATCAATACTGGGGAGAGTAATAATGAAAGAGCATTCAAGCGTTTGGGCGAAGTGTGACACTCGGACCAATGCGAGCTGTTTAACAGAACACATAGTACAAGGCTGCATGTGGCCGTGCTCTATTCATCGACTGCTGCAAGAAATCAACAGTGGCACACAGGTTTAGCGTCTTCTCTCCACAGTTAATAGACCACATTCACACAGGCCTTTTATTCTGTTCACCGTACCAGGTGACAAATGGATGTAATGTGTGCCTTGCTCCTTAGTTTATTCGATTTTTTTCCCATTTCCTCTTTTCCTCCTACCCTCTCCTTTACTTGTGAATCTCTGATAAATCTTGACACTTTAACTATCCCGGGTAAATTCGCACGCCTTGCATTGCTGTTTGTAGCCTTCGAGATGTCAGATCCTGTCAGTAAGAGCACTCTAAAAGCACTGTTGTCATCGCAGAATAACTTGAGCAACACAACTCAGAGGAGAGTAGGTACACAAGGAGAATAGGTCTGACTGAAGAAAAACCTGGTCAGGTAACCTGAATGGAATCATCTGCGTTTCTATTAGTAGGTTAGCTCAGGATTATCCTCGCTGGGAGTTCTGCCTTACATAGAGGATGAAATAGTGAATACTATACCTGAACTTTAAGTTGCTTTAGTAGTTGAACTGTACACTATGATGAATCAGGACATCCTCGGAGACTGACATGTTTTACAGTTATACAATTATTACGAAGTAAGGCAATTCACACAGCATGCTTAGGTGTTGCTCTTTCACAGGGCATTCACAGAAACGACCCATCCAAAACTCTACCCTGATATTCTGTGTATTTTCACAGAATAAAACTCCCTCCAGATGATCATCATTTTGTATCGGATGTGGACAGTAAATAATGGGAGTGTTTTATTAGAGGTGCTTGGTAAATAAATATTTCACCCATAACAGCCTCTGGCTAGCCATCTATCACAGGTCTCCATAGACACCATGGTCCCAGGAAGATCAGTCACCAGTTGTGGATCCTGAGCATCGGGTGATCTATACAGTCCTGGAAATTGTTATTTATCACTTTCATAATTACATTTGGTATCTTGGTGAAGGGACTGTCGTAGTATGATTAATCAAGTCGCGTTGGCCTGTTCTCAAAAGGCCAAGTAGCAGGTGTTTCTCTCGCCAGTATGAAATAGTTACTAGTTACTTTTTGTACAATAAATAATAGTTGGATAATTTTACATTTCTATAGTAATCATTTAGAAGAAGGGAACGATTTTTAAAAAAATCTAGCGATTATTAAATGAGAATCTTGATCTAAATATAATTTGTATTTAAAATACATTTCTAATGAAACAGTGTGTTGTCTGAGTCTGTATGTACATATGAATGTATGGAAAGCAGACAAGTCAATGGTCAATGTACTGGCATGAGCTCGGATATGACAATGCCTGTCATATCAAACTGTGCACAGTGACCCACCATACATGACAATACACCACTCTAGTTTACCAGTATCCAGTACTTCCCACCAAGCAAAGCTAATGAATCCCACCCCCCCCCCCCCCACCCCCCCCCTACTGTATTCAACAGGCCGAGTGCTGTAGTCTCTGTTCGTGTCTGTTGTGGCATGTGTGTGTGTGTCCTCTTCCTCTCACCTAGCCGCTGCCCTGAGCACAGTCTTCCTCAGATGGTTAATTATCTCTTGTCTGAGAGGAGATCATCTCCCCAGGGCCCGCCACAGTGCTGGATCAGGCCTCTCTATTGAACTCCCTGCTATGGCCAAGAGGCTGGTTAATAACGATTCATGCAGCTGTCAATCTTTCCGGCTGAAGCCATCAATATTACGGTTGCTGCCGAATAACCGCAATTAAGAGAGACATCCAGCATTAAGGAACAGGACAAACATAATGTGAACGTGGAACAGAATGATCCCAGGCTGTGGGGCATGTTAACATAGCATCTGTCTCTTCTACAAAGTTGCAACTAGAGGTAAGTTATATCAAATTGAAATACACCCACTCTTGAAAGATTTGTAGTGCAAAACATTAATTCATTTAATCTGCAAGAGACACAGGCTGTCTGACACAGCTAACAGTGGGAAACACTTCACAGCTCAGTTACATTAGTGAAACAGCTACGCAAGGCAACCAACAGGAGGGGCAGGTTGAAACCCCCGGCCTCTAAATTGGAGTCCTGGGTTCTCATCTGCAATTACCCTGATTACAAAGCCCTTCATTTGATTGACTAAGGTGAATTTTATTTACTCTTGGTATTACCGCAAAAACAATGGTCTCAGCGTTAATTATTTATACAGCGAGGAATCCTTTGACTAGTGTGTGTTTGGTGTGAATACGGTGTGAGTATAGTTTACTGGACAATTCTGTGTGTTTTTAGACAATGTTTGTCATAATGATACAAGTCTATTGTTCTCACTGTGTATTATGTTGCGGCGCTTTAGACATTTCTGCATGTACATAATGAACTCACAGGTTTGAATCAAGTGCTGACTACCAGCAGGCTTCAACACCTAACAAGGGCCTCATGCAGCTAAATAAAAGCCTTCTTTGCCGACCTAGTTTATAGCACCTCTGAAAGTCAAATTCCCAAATTTATACTTATTGCTAATTCTCTCCGCGTCCTCAGACAAATATTGCTGCTGTGAAACACCATATCTAGTAATCAATCATATCACCTCCATGAACTCACTATGCCATTTATTAAGCGCTAAACAAATGGAGTGGAGCAGGCAAGCGTCTGTTTCCAGGGCGAGAGAATGTAAATCCGAACAGAGTAAAAAATTAGCTGGACGTTCTCTCTTTTTTTCCGCATGCATTCCAAATGTGCTTTTGGCGATTGGCTATGCAAAGGGACCCCAGGTACACATTAAAATTGCAGAGGTTACAAAAACTAATTTGCATTCACAGGCATGGAGCCAGGTGAATATTTCAGTAGTTGTTTCCCGAAAGCACTACAGAACTATAAGAGGTATATTGAGTTAAGGAATGTGTTAGTGTTATGTTTATACAATATGTCTAATAATATGACCTTTACTGTATTTAATTGTAATGCAATTGCTATACAGTATAATGCAACATAGATCACGTTCGATGGTAAAGTTGCCTGTGAAGTTAGCAAGAATAACAAGCATTTTCAATAGATTTTTACAGACCACACTGAGATTAGAACACAGAAATGTCACTAGGCTCTGGAGACACAACCTTGCTAGCTTCTATTGCAGCTCTGCCACCCTCCTGGATCAGAACCACAAAATACCAAGCTAAGGTACGCCAAGTCACTTTGGCTTTGTCCACATTTACTCCAAGTGGGTTTCAAACTCATCTGAATACATTGTTGTTCTGTATGAGCACTCACTCTTTTAGTCTCTGATCAAGTTAGGTAACGGAATCGTTTTAACTTACTAACTTACTGAAGACCGCATAGTAAATTTTTCCTTTATCGAAAAAGACACATTCTTTCAATAATAGCCATCATTATTTTCCACACAAGAACCGCTCACTGTGTAAGGAACGTTTTGGAGACAAAGCAGCCAATTCAAATTGAAGTCAGAGTGAGTGTGGTGTGTTACGAATCGGGCAAAGGGGATGGGGGGTTGGACTCATCAACATTTCTGGGGAGCTCGTCATGGATGGAAATGGCAGTAGGGGGGCCTTTAAACATGAATACAGCCTTCATACTGATGTAGCGACCCAGTCCTGAACTTTTCCCTATCTCCACGGAACAGACGTCTGAAAAAAAAAAAAAAAGCTAATGTTTGAAATCCGTCCCTGAGATTTCCTGTATGTCATGTGAAGGAGAAGAAGTGAATTTCCCTTCCTCGTTAATGGAAACTCTCACCAAAAACTCACCTTTTATCCCACAATTTAAAATGCATAAAGTGTGACTCAGTGATTACTTTTACACATATTGCCTTTGACCCTCCTGTCAGCTAATTATCATAATGTGAAGCCGAAGAGAATGAGCCCTCGCCTCATCTTTTGTGTCACTGTAATTGCATTCTTAATTTCAGAGGTTAAGAACACTGATATCTCCACCCAAGCCTGGTATCACATGGGCGACCGTAGAGTCACAGTTTTGGGGCGCAGAGACACGATCCAGCATCTGGAAACCCAAGTAATTGTCCCAAAAAGTCTTAATTATTTTGCAGGAAGTTGCACAGTAGAAAATGATGAGTTATGAGTTTATCATATGAGGGTGAGCTCACATGTGAGTTCACACACACACAAATGCAAAAATTATCAAGTAAAATAAACAGTTTGCTCTGACAACCTGTAAATCCAGTGTAACCTTGTTCAAGGTTAGACTTTTGGTGATAGCAAGATTGGTGTGATAGCAGTAACACAGATAAGAAATATACATTTTATAATCAAAAATTGATTTTTCCTTTTTTTCCTGTAAAGTCTGACATTAAAATGACATTGCAAAATGGCATGGACTGTCTTTCTTAGACTAGTAGTTACATTAGTAGAGGTGTGCATTTTAGGTGATGGAGAGTGTGGACATAATAGTGATTTGTTGACACCTTTCTTGTCTTAGTTAGAAACTATTTCCTTCAGCTCATCTTTCGTCTGCTGCTGTAGAACTATTATTCTTATAACAAACTCGAGTTGCGGTTTCACATGAGAGATTAGGTGAGTCACGAGATCAATACAAGCAGTATAATTTCTGAAACATTCATTGATTTACACAGCATAATTTTAATGTGAAAATGCATTCTGGAATGGTCTTGAGGGAGTTATTAATGAATAGGACTGCTTGACTTGTGGTTTGTCCCACTTTTTATTGATTCGAGAATTTGTGATAGCACAACGGTGTCAGAAATATATATATTTTTTGTGTTAATGTTTGGTTACATGGACACGTTTTCTTTTCCAGGTTCTGCATCATCTTTGACTGCTAAGGTGTCAAACCCAGGACGACCATTTCATGCCAAATGTTATAATGGTTAGACAGAGACAAACAAAACATGCTTTCAGGTAGATGAAAGGATAGATGGATGGAAGTCTTGAGATGGAAGCATTTAAGTAAAGTAACACATGGACATGAAATGTTTATAAATATCTAAAGGAAACAAGACAAGAATGGACACATGCCTCTGGACATGATGTGCACTGTACCCCACCAGAATCTGTTCCTCCTATAGGTTTACAGTACCTCCTGACAACCAAATCTAATTTTCTCATGAATCCACATGACGATGTCAGAAAAACTATTTGAGAGTTACGTTGACAGGCACGGCTACTGCTGTGAAGAAGGTGATCTAAATTCATGGTGAAGATAGTGTCCTGGCTTTGTGTAGAACAAGACTGTAATCAAGCAGTAAGACAGGCTCTAATTATTCATCGCCCTCCTGTCTCTCAGTGACAACCCTGCTCTTGAATTACAGCCTTCACGGTGACCCCTCTATATCAGAGGACACAAATAAAAAACAGGGTTAATCACATACACATTTGCGCTCACACACACAGATTCATGTTCATCCCATATCAGCAAATAGACATATCTATTCCACTCAATCTTAGTGGGCTGTAGTACTGTTTTATACAAACAAGTGTGGGTGTTTTTTATGTGGCAAAGCACATTTTCAAACCCACCAAACACTCCCACATTTGTCACTGAGTAATAAGAGACTGTGAACAAATATCACGTTAAGAGACTTTTATTATTATCTTATCTTAATACAGATGTCCCTTTCAGAAATGTTGAAGTGAAGAAGGATGAACTGAAAAGATGAACAAAGGTGGAAATGGTTAAAAGTGTCACCTAAAAATAGCTGATGCGTGGAAGCTTAAGTAGATACATTATCTGATAAATCAGCTAAAGAAGCTGCTTGCAACAGCAGAGCTGTTATCTACGGCTTGAGTAAATGGCGTGACGCTTTCTAGTCAGAACTGTAGGTAGCTGTCACCTTGATCCCTCTACACACACACAGACTCACACACATACACACACACCACACACCAGTGAAGGTCACGAGCAGTTTGTCTTCCCATACCAGTAACTTGAGCTCAGGCGCTGAGGCCACTGCTAAAGTGACGCTTCCGGAACCCAAGACTCTGATTCACAATACCAGCAAGCAAGCCACTTCTACAACATGGCCCGGATTGCGACCTAAAGGCGAAAAATGGGCCACGATGTACCACCAGCACGTCTTTTGTCAGCCCTCACTCCCCCGGGCCTCACTCCCCCGGGCCTCACTCCCCCGGCCCTAACTCCACCGGGCCTCACTCCCCCGGGCCTCACTCCCCCGGCCCTCACTCCCCCGGGCCTCACTCCCCCGGCCCACACTCCCCCGGCCCTCACTCCCCCAGCCCTCACTCCCCCAGCCCACACTCCCCTGGCCCTCACTCCCCCAGCCCTCACTCCCCCAGCCCTCACTCCCCCGGGCCCCACCACCACCCACCCACTCACTCACACACCAACCCACCCACCCATATAATACATCGACCCCCTACTTTACAAGCCTCCATCACCCCCGTTGAGATTGATTTACCTCAGGGTCCCAGGTCAGCTGTTATTGAGGTCCTTGCAGACAGGCCCGCTATGATAGCAGAGAGAAAGTGGGACAACGGTGGCATCTGGAGACTGATGGAGAAGAGCACCTTATCTCCGATAGAAAGATCCATCATTCCTATGCCGAGGGAAATCTCCCATTTAAAGTCTCCCAACCTTTTAAGGAGTGAGTTATTTTTCCAAAACGGAAGCTAGCTAGTTTTAGTTAGCTTCCGTTACCTAGCAACCTAGCATAATACTCGTAGCAATGCTACTACCTGCTAGTGTTACTTGTTAGCCTCCTAATTGTAAATTTTGAAGCCATACTATAGCGTTTGTCATATAGTTTTTGTCTATCGGAAAATAGTCGGTTGGAATGTTCAGAATCACATATGTGTGACGCTACTCCTTAACGGGTTAAACTCTAGGGATGTTGAGATGAGGGAAAAAACAGAAGTGCTACTTAGTATGTTTGCGTTTGGTAGAGAGTCTTCCTACATTAGTGTTCCTGTTCTGTCATATAGTATCTTGTGGGTGGGATGCCAGAGTGATTGGATGGCCATTTTTGGTGTCTACGATGGAAAAGACTCGCCTTTCAAAAATGCTTTGGCTTATCGTTGTTTGTATATTATCATGGAAAGACATTTGACTGAAAATAATCAGCATTTTTGCACACTGTTTTGCATGCCAGCTTTACCATACTACAGCACCTTCCAAAACCATCAGTCCCATTGTTCCCAGGACACCCTGGGCTGAAACCAGTCCCACTTTGATTGGGTGCAGAGGTGATAAATGTGACAACCTTCAACAAGGCCTTGAATATATCGGGCTCTGAAAAATTCAGTTACTTAGATCACACCAAGCGGTCTCTTAGGTTCCCTCTGGCATGTGAAATATGTCTCTCCATGTGGCTACCTTCCACACAGGGGAGTAATATCCCCAATGATGAGGAGGGTCCCAGTAGGCCAGGATGGATCCACAGTACATCACACATGTTGCCATCCATCTCAGTGTGCCACAACACGGTCAATATTCAGTAGGTTTTCCTCCCCGGTGTTGATACACAGGGGCATCTCAGGGGAGTTTAATGTATGTCTGGTGAGGATAGCTCTGCTAACAGACCGGTTTACACTGTTGGTAAGCAAACTCTTCAGAATTGGCAGTTGGAATTTGCGCTTCTAACTTCTGAATGAAAATGTACAGGCTTCCTTCATATCCTTCCTACCGTCTTTGCCGAAATTCAGCAACCTATTTTTTTATCTGCTATTTAGAGGCGACTAAAGTCTCCTAAATGATCATACCACAGGCTGTTAAAAAGAACTACATTTGGATAATAGCGTTGAAGAGTCTGACCGATATTACAGGTAATCTAGAATAGCAATTACTATTATCTGTGAGGCCAGAGGATCCCAACCAAAAAATCACCCAATGCCTATTTGGAATAATAGGTATACCAACATTAATAGCTCGATGATCAGGAAATTGGCATTGACATCATTCTTTTCTGTGCATCAGACAATGTCATCATGCAGTCAGAAAAATGAATCTCCTGAAAAGATTATTGACCTGGAAATTTTCTTAAACGATAACCATAGTCATCTTTCTGAGCCATGGATAAAGTTGTATTTTCATTTGTGAGATAGGATCCTGATGATGTAACTGTGGATCATACACGATACATCTCAACAGAGTATTCAGCTTACTTTAAACCAGACATATTCCTGTAAAATATGTATAAACTAACTGTAAGCATTCTTCTGCTTGCTTTAATCTCTTTAAGCTTTAACCTTCTCTCACAATAAATAATGTCTTTCACATTTAGAAACCTTTTGTTAATATATTTTTGCATAATATATTTTTCACAGTCGTGTAACCATTTAAATAGTTTGTATAGTAAAATATGACCTATGTAGATGCTGTATTGTGGAAATACTGGATATTGTTGTGTTTATTGTTGGTAACAGGTCTTCTTGTTGTGATGTGCCCATCGCATTAGTTCTACGTTTCAAGACTAACCCTCTGTGAAACCCCCCTGGAGGCGTGTTCTAGAGATAATGATGAAGCAGATGGGTTCTGTTGATGAACATGATCTTTGAATGATGTCTCATCTGCAGTCACTCACACGTCTTAATTGAATTACCCAGAAGGAGAACCTTCCAGGATTACTAGCCGTCAGCTAGCGGTATTTTGGCAGGTGCCGTCTAAAACACGTGGTGACATTTCAGTGTTGGTTCCAAGATGCATTTTTTTCTCATTTCATACTTTGATGTGTTAATGCTGACTTCACAAAGGTCACAGATAAGAGATGTATTCAATTAACTCTGCGTTTCATGTCAACGTCATGTGGGGCTATCCTTTCTGTCTGTCTGCCTGTCTGTCTGTCTGTCTTTCTGTCTTTCTGTCTGTCTCTGTTCTGTGTCTCTCTCTTTCTCTCTAGACTCTCTCTCTCTGTGTGTCTCGCTTTCTTTAGACTCTCTGTGTGTCTCTCTTTCTCTCTAGACTCTCTCTCTGTGTGTGTCTCTCTCTCTAGACTCTGTGTATCTCTTTTTCTCTCTAGACTCTCTCTCTGTGTGTGTCTCTCTCTCTAGACTCTCTAGCTGTGTGTCTCTCCTTCTCTCTAGACTCTCTCTCTGTGTGTGTGTCTCTCTCTCTAGACTCTGTGTATCTCTTTTTCTCTCTAGACTCTCTCTGTGTGTGTCTCTCTCTCTAGACTCTCTAGCTGTGTATCTCTCTTTCTCTCTAGACTCTCTCTGTCTCTCTCTCTAGACTCTCTCTGGTCTCTCTCTCTTTCTCTCTCCCTTATTCTTTCTTGCTCTCTTTACGTAAATAGTAAATACATATATTTAGTTGTAACCAAGTGAAAGTCTTCCTCGCTGTCTCTGTGCTGGCTCACTGTTCATGCAGTCACTAAACATTACAGCAACGTGAGAGCAGAAGCTGAATGAGGAAAGACATGCAGCCTAAGGCTGATTTGTTTAACTTTGAAAGGTTCTTTGGTTTGAGCTAAATCTGCAGGGAGCTACATAGCAGCGGATCATCCAGCTTTTTCCCAAGTGGCACCAGCCAACACTTGTCTGGGCTGTGTGTGGGTAAGGAAGTGATACAGGCAACAGTCACTGAAATGACAGCCCTCATTTGGGCAGCTGCAAACAAGGCAATTACAAAACAACTGCACACCCCTGTTCTAAAACTCTCTCCCCCCCTCATTTTCTCTCTCTCTCTCTCTCTCTCTCTCTCTCTCTCTCTCTCTCTCTCTCTCTCTCTCTCTCTCTCTCTCTCTCTCTCTCTCTCTCTCTCTCTCTCTCTCTCTCTCTCTCTCTCTCTCTCTCTCTCTCTCTCTCTCTCTCTTTCTCTAAGGAACCATTTTCCTTCTAACCAGCTCAGAACAAGCTAGATGAATCTCATGAATCACATTACCGAGTGCTTAATTCACTAAAGTGATGGTCTCAGGAGAGAGCAGGAGCAGTGAGAGAACGAAGGGAAAGAGGAGGTGACAGGCGAAAACAGAGAAGGAACAGAGGGAATGAGGTATCAGGCGGAGACACGTTAAGTCTTACGAGACGGAGGGTTCCTGGTTTAGGTGGAGCCAGTGCCGCAGCCTCGCGGTTGTCACACGGCACAGCTGGAGATGTTCGCTCCTGGGGTTGTGGGTAAGAAAGTACAGATAGGCCTGCTTCTGCTCATCCATCCGAGCTAATCCAGTCTAAGCGCTTATCCGTGGAGGTGTGGTGGAGATCACCTGGGTCTGCAAGGGATCAAAGTCTCCTCAGCAAAAATAAGAGGAAGTCTTTGGAAGGGAAAAGCTGATGTAACAAGAAGGTAGAGATTAGCGTTAAACTTGACAGATGCAAAAGTTTCGGGCCGTTAATCTTCGAGTGAATCGTGGCGCATGAGGCCCCGTGTTAATGACAGACTCTACCTGCATAAGTAGCCGTCAAAGGAGGCATCGTTTCACAAAATGAAAAGAGAAGTAATTTTTCTTTCGAATGCGGTTGAGGGAATCTAATTGAAAAGGTTCATATTAACCTTAAAACAAAGGTAGGAGATGCAGAGTTTCTCTAATGCCCCTATTTGAAATGATATGTCTCGCCATCCATAATTTAACTGACTGCTCTGCACTCAACTTATGAGCTAGCCCAGAGCTCCCCACACACATATTTCAAGTCACACACAGTAATGTATTTTGACAAGTAAATTGCTTGCCTTTTTGCTGATAGCTACTCACATAAATAATGAATTCTTAGTAATAGCCACAGTAATAATGCAAGTGAAAAGGTGACGTGGATGAAATAGTTATTTCTGAAAAGAGGCACACAGTTTGGAGTTTGTTTTCATGGGAGAAATATATTCTTTCACACACTAAAAGTGTTTCTGGCATTCACAACTATTTTACTGTGTCAGTTACTGTGGCTTACTTTGTGTTGGTAAATTGACTGCAATAAAAATCTCTTTGCTGTGTTTGAGAAAATAACACAAAAGATAAAAATGTATGTAATTTTAGTGTAATATGAATCACATTATACCAAACATCTTCGTAGCTTTGTGTTATTACCCCACTTACAAAAAACCCCCATCTTGCTCTCAAGTAAGGGCCTAATTTAAATAACTCAAGGAACACTATACAGTTTTTAATGAATACATACGAAATGTATGTACAGTGAATGTAAGCAAACAAGCAAACAATGTCTAACTTCTCCCAGATTTGTCAATGATGCATGCATTGATGGAGAAATGTCTGGCATCTCCAACTATACCTGCTTTAGATTGTTTTGGTACAGTCGCTCTGGATAAGAGCGTCTGCTAAAAAATGACTAAATGTAGTAACTAAACTGACTAAATGTAAACCACCAGAAGGCAAAATAAATAACCATGCTGCTGATAGTGGTGTCATCATAATTCAATAACAATAATAACAGTAAAGAGAACAGATACTGTGGCTAATTAGACACAATTTCAATACCAAGGTTAGGCTTAATTAATGACACCGATCTCAGTGTGGTCGTTTTTGGGGTCTTGTAGAGTTTTTCACTGAAGTGTCAGATGGTTACTGTACATTTTAAAGTCTTAGCAGTCTATAAGTAGCCTGGCTCTGCCCTCTTAAGTACTTCCGCTCAATTTTGATTTTGCTTCTGTACTGCGTCTGGGCTTGAGGTACGTAAGTCAGATGTCTTCGGTTAACTTTCTACCTGTCCAATCAGTGAGCAGAGGGAGTGGCTGAGAACAATGACGTTGATGTCAGTGTTGAAAACGTTAAGAGGAATTTGGGGTATGTGGAGGTAGAACACATTTACACTTAGTCATTTAGCAGACTCTCTTATCCAGAGCGACTTACAGTAAGTACAGGGACATTCCCCCCGAGGCAAGTAGGGTGAAGTGCCTTGCCCAAGGACACAACGTCACACTGCACGGCCAGGAATCGAACCGGCAACCAGAACCAGAACACCTTTAGTAAACAGGTACATGTATGTTTTCTATGTAGCCGTTCCCATAATACTGAACACAAACACAATTATTTTGAGATTCACACACACACACACGTCTGGTGCCTTTTATCTCTCCTGGAGGAACAAACGAACAGAACAGTAGACAGAGCAATTTCGCTCTCTCAACCCATTTCCAAAAGCATCTTTGAAGACAAAGATATTTGACACAACATCAAAGTCAATGAACAGGGAGAGAACAGAGGGGTGGCAAATTGCTCAGTAGCACCCAACATGAAACAAGGGGCAGATCCAACTTTGTCATCTCCAGCCCAAGAGGACCCAGGGCCGTAAATGGGATAATGATGATATTATGTGGATCATAAAGCTGTTTTTGTAGTCCCTCACAGCTCATTAGATGAGTCGCATCAAACTTAAAGACATACCCTTGAATAACTTTCTCTGAAACTTTGATCTCTCTTCTTCTCTCTTCTTCTCTCTTCTCTGTGGCGACTCGTCACGGCGATTCCAGATCAGCCATGTTTCCAGATCTCTCTCGCTTCCTTTTGTAAATACAAAAGTGACTTTGTAGAACCCCCCAAAAAAGAACTAGCTACCACAAACAATTGTTCACTTACCACAAACGTGGCCAGCAGCGACAACCCTAAATAAACACTCTCACCGCCATGGTGCAACATTTCCATTTATGCCGAGCAGTAAAGAAACAACCAGGCATCGGCAGAAAAGGTTAAAGTTCATAGAAAACAGACGATGTCTGCTCTCCTTGACACCCAACCTGTCAGCCCTTGTTTAAACTGAGGAGACCATCTCACACTTTTCCATTACCACAGCCTCAGATTCCCAGTAAAGGATTGATGTCACTGACAAAAAATAAACCCACAATAGCGAAAATCCTATTCCTGCTCTTTCCTTGGCTCTTTGGAAAACAAGCATAATTTGCAGGTCCGCAACACTAAACACTTTACAATGGAATTTATTTTACAGACAATATTTCAAGGTCGCGGTCTGAGTCCAGTCAGGTGATATCCCTGTGTAAGCACTAGAGAAGAGGATAAAGACCTAAAGATTTGGAGCATGCTGACACTCTGGATTATGTTCCTAAGATTCTATGGGGGAGATGGGAATGTGCTGTGACTTCACAGTTGGTGGTGTAGGGGGTGCAGTCTTCTCTATCAAAACCTGTGTGAGAAAATAAAAGACAAAGGTACGTTTTAAGGGCAGGTTTGTAGTGTAAGAAAGGAAGCCAGGAATCGGCATAGCTACAGTACTGTACATTCAGTTTGAATCGACTAGAATTAAGAATTTTAGTCACTCTGTGGCATGTTTTCATCAACTAGATATAAACTCTGGTGTATAAACACTGGTGGTAAAGACTTATAATTGGACAATGTAACTAATGACACATACAGTACATTCATTCAGCACCAACCATGATGGTAAAATAGTTTGGTTCTCACAGTCCGTTAGACACTAGACTTTAAAGCAATGTTACAAAACGTACGGTACCAATTTACCTCAGGACCTTACTTCTCCCCAACTGAAAGTTTTCCCTGTGGATTGACAGTTGGTTGCGGACCCCACCTGCACGGACGGAGGAGGAATGAGGGGAGACTCATTAGAAGGGATCCCCACTGTCTGGCTGAGCCCGATCTGTAAGACACTGGGGATCCTTTGAAACACCAGGCCTGATCTTCAGGCTGCAGCACTGACACCGCTCACCTGGACGAGCATCTAATGAGGTGGACCGGCTGGGGTGTTCAGCCCTCTGATTCAGGACAGACATCCCACACTGGCACAGTTAGAGCTACAGCGCACCCGAGTAAAACTTTTGTTTGTAAGGAAACACATGTGGGCGCCTTATCCATTCATGTGTTGCTTGGTTATCGTGAATCAGTTAAGGATTTTCCCAATAGTTTGATAAAAATAGAAAATATATCCAAACAATCCATTGTTTACTATCACAGTGTTTCTTCCTCATCCACCCTATGTTCATAAACGTCTCCCTCTGCCAGCGCCATCCTCTATCTTTGTTTACCTCTGATGATTTAAAACCAACATCATATCTCTTCTTCTCTCTCGCTCTAAAGCAGATTGAGCACGGGAACATCGCCTTGTGTTACCCTTGCCTTGTGTGCGGAGCGGGCCAGCGCCAACCATATCCCCAGCGTAAACTCTATTGAAAGGAGACAGAGAGGGATTAAAGCTTGTCTAATGATCTGAGGCAAGGAGCATGTCTTTTAATAGGCTGACATGGATCACACGGCTCCAGGAACACACACCGCTCAAGGGAAACAGGGCATCGTCAGGCAACATTCAAACACATCCCAGAAACAGCACACCATAACAAATATATGCTGCTGAAGTAATGCCACAAAATTAAATGATCAAATATAAAATATAAAACATGATGGCAGGTTATGAGACAGATGCTGTTGTGTTGTTAGCATGAGTAGCACGGCCCCAGTGACTACAGATGCGGGAAACTGAAAGTGGCTTGGGCAACTGTTGCCTGAACTTGCAATCCTTGAACTTTCTAGTATTTTCTAATGAAAGTCTCAGCTAAACAGTCAGGAAACACCCAACATGAAACAGAATTATTATGTGCTAAGTGTAATTCTGAATGAATTGTTTTTACATGCTTTGTAAATTGGTTTCAGTGTAGGAATGATGTGAAATAATTGTCAGTTAATATTAGTATGTTGTACTGTGATCAAACACGCATTTTGGACTCTGAAAGCCCTTAAGAATGAGCAGAGAGTTCTAAGTGCACTGCTCAACACTTCTGCGCTTTAATTAAAGGAAAGTGAGCACTTCACATAATCCCTCCACATCCCCACAGGATTTAGGTAGAAACGATTTCTTCCCAGCAGGAAGATTTGTGGCCTTGTCTATTGACTATGTGTTTGTAAGTATATCTCAATTTGTTATTTTGTGTCGGCAGTGGCTTTTCAGAGTTTCCAGAGTAGACTATTGACAGCCCAAACTGTTATGCAGTGCATATGAAGAGAGGTGCAAATAGACTCTCAACCTACATTGCATTCTGTCGTTCCGTCTGTGTTGAAAAATCCACTCCCATAAATCCATTCTTTCTTCATTATGTACACAACATCTCTAAACATTAACTAAATTACCTCACTTCTTGAGCAGAACCCTCATCATGGAAATGTGCCTAATTTCTTTCTTATTTTTTCTGTTTTTCTTCTTCTCTCATTCTAAAAGAATCTTGTTAATTACCCAGTGGGGTTTACATGACAGGAAGGGTGAAAGTGTGTGAGGGAGGTTCAAAGATGGGCAAGCTGAGCTGTTTGCAGAGCGAGGGGTATGATTTATGAACGCACATTGAGAGGACTAAATCTCCTCTGCCTCTCAGTGGGTAGCATCTGAGGGGACACTTGATTGAAGTCTTAAAATGTTTGGAGAAATGAATAATCTTGACTTTGTGGCATTATTCTAAACTCCGACCGTTTAGCCGTTTGCGGAGACAGGCGTGATTAATTAAATGTGCTGTGCTAACAAACGTGGGATTAATTTCCCTCCAGATTTAACGGTGTGAACTGTAACATGGCACTGTCGTGTTCATCCACAAACTGAACCCCTGTGGCGTCTCACTTTGTTGTTCAAATGGTGAGGTCAGTGGGAGCAGCTTGATACTGGGATAGGTAATGGATGAGTTTCTTTCACCAAGTTAGGAGAAAGATAATCATAATGTACAGAAAACTTTGATCTTCTCAGTGGTTGTCCTGTAGCATTGTTCTTAAAAAAAAAATTTAGTAAGTAAGATAAACCTTTGAGATGTTTTTCTGAAGTGAAGTGACCTATTCGGCATGTTTGTTGCAGTGCTTGAAATGAGAACATTCTGCCAAAATACAGTATGTGATGTAGTACAAGACCATTTTTCTTGGCAAAATTAACATTAACATTGAGCTAAGGACAGTTCTTCAAGATTGAATAAGGAATGAATAATTTAAGGCGCAAACGATTAATCCAGTGGCAAAATGCTTTGCAACTAAATTGTATAATTTTTGAAGGTAACTTTAGCTTTCAAGAAAGACGGATATTTAAGTTTTTCATGATATTTTGAGGCATCCACTTCAGAATGTATTAATCTTGTTGGAATGGTTTAAATTTTGTACATTTATCATGAAAGTGTGTAATAAAGCACAATCATTGAAAAGCACTGCCCTGAAAAAAAAAAAAAAAAAACTTACAGTACAAACCAAGTTCAAATCACTCCTCAAAGTTAAGATGTTGCATATAGTATGTACAGTATAATCCGGTTGTTGATGTGTACTTTCAAACACTTTGAAGCCAAGCTTTAAGGGTTTGTGGAAAGTTGAAGTGTCCCACTCTGACAGGTTTACACAGATTACTAGGAGGAAGTTGGAAAACATCTTGAAAAGTTGCTCGATTATCGCATTAAACTGAACAAACTGTGTTTGTGTCTGTTTGTGTGTGTGTGGATGGGTGTGTTCTTCTCTCTGAAAAAAATAGACACCACTAAGACAAATATAATATTGCTTTACACAGTGGAAAACACCACATAAATCGTTTTCACAATTAGCCAGTTCAATGTTTTAATTAAAAAACAACTGTAGTCTTTGAAGAAATCAATTTCAACTAAAGAGGGAAAGGAGATAATTCCCCTGCTAGTTTGGCATCCCTTAGCACTGCCAATTCAAAGAGAGGCACAAAGATGCTTTGGGGCTTTAGTTTTTAATTCACAGATCGTACTGTGTTGCTTTAAATAGAACATTTGTATCAGTCTGAGGATCGCTTGAGGGAAACAAGTTTGTTGTGACTATGCTACAGTTAGTGCTGCCTCAAAAAAGACAGCAAGTTACTTTATTTTTCAGTTAATTAACAGTTGCTATGTAACGTAACATTTATGCCATTTCAAGCCTATTCCCCATTTTCATTGTTAAATACATTTGTGTAGAGGCTATAAAATTCACAAATGTGTACTGTTATTTTTCAACATCAACAACCATGTATGTAATTCAATTTCAAAACATCCCTGTAGTTATTGATGTGCCTTGACTTTAATGTCTATTGACAATATCCCCTTATCCTCTCACACACAGTGTACACATGCACCCACTCTGACATCATGTGCCTTAGCATCTGATCCTGGGATCGAGGCCTGGTGAGGAGGAGGAAGACGGCTTGCACCCGATCTTAACCTCAAATCTTATTTTGATCACACAATTTTGCCAGCGGTGTATTCATCTGGGGTCAGCCATTTGATATCACCTGCAACCATCTGACATCATGTTTTTTTTTTTTTCAGCCCTGCATGCTCGCCAGCAACGGTGTACAGGAGATGCAGTTACTGCAGTGTCGCTGAAATGTGGTCTTGACTGCACATCTTCGTGTCTCGTGTACGGGGGAAAGCTGAACCCTCTAACACTGACAGCGACTGTATTCTGCCAGATGAAAGCCTCAACTTCAGACACGAGGATGTGCAGCTTAACTTGAGGGATTTGCGCTCCATCGCCCTGAGTTTGGTTGAACAGCGTTTAGGCCACACGTACGATTGTACCCCGAGAAATTCTGAGACAACTAATGATGCTGTCATCCTCCAGAATGTTCATCTCTGGGTCAGAGAAATACATTTGACTATTGTACACTTGAATACCAATGATTTATATGATTCACACACACTCATACACTTAGTCACTCGCTCACATGCACACACACTAACACTTACACATTCAGTTAAGCATTTACACAATACATTTCCAACCATGAATGACGAACATCTAAATGCATGCATACTGTGTAGTACATACTGAATTGCCTAGTATACTTCAGGCATGTGTTTGTTGCGTCATGGTATTCAACCTGTAAAGTATTTAATGTGTAGAAGGAGAACACATTTTAACATAAATTCTGTCCTATTAAACTAATAGGAATCCAAAAATAATCCATGCAGAGTACAGGACCACAAATATACCGGACTATACTCCTGTCAAAGAACCAGGAGTACCTTCCCCTGGTTAAGGCTCATGTAACAATGTTTACTACTACCATCTGCTGTTCACTTGTAGAAACTTTATTTTCATTCACATGTAATCTGTTTTAAAATGTTTATGTTCAAAAAACAAAGCAGTATATATCTAACATTAAGTCTAACACTAAAGTTTCTAAGTCTTACTTTATGCGACTGATGTTATGCTTCTACATTGCCTCTAACTGTTATCAGATCTGTATCAAACTCTGTTTTGTTGTTGAATGGAGAAAACTATAGCAGAGTCTGAAGTCTGAGGTTGCCATGACACTTTTGAGTGAATGCATTGATATTGTGATAAAATTAGTGGAGTTATCACAGAGATAATTAGCTGTTAAAATTCACTGTTGTCAAATGTCATACAATGAAGCAAAAATCTCAGGAAAATTATGGGGAATAAAATACATCTCTTCTCTTCATTCATGTTCAGCTGCTTACTCCACGATTCTCGGTAATGTATTTTTAATGCATCATACCTTATACCACTGAGGATTTTTTGTGGAAAAGATGGGGTCTCCCAGCCAGATCAAGCTCATGTCCCCAGACTCATGAATGCTAAATAGATGTACTTTAGGCCTTTAAAAGGGAGTCAGGTGGTTGAGCGGTTAGGGAATTGGGCTAGTAATCCAAAGGTTGCTGGTTCGATTCCTGGCTGTGCACATGACGTTGTGTCCTTGGACAAGGCACTTCACCCTACTTGCCTCGGGGAGAATGTCCCTGTACTAAGTACCCTGTACTAAGTCGCTCTGGATAAGAGCATCTGCGAAATGACTAAATGTAAATGGTTCATACTTTATGGAGACCATGCAAAGGTTAAGAGGTTGATAGCGTTCTGTCAACAAATGAAGATCAACAAACCATAATTCAATCTATATGTTGTCAACGGTTTTGTTTTAGAGCATGAGATTTAAGATATTTGCTATGCATGCTCATATATAGATTGGATTTACTGTTTGCATCATGGGCATTCTGCCAACAACATGTTCATGATTACTCGGACATCATTTCATGAAAAGGCAAAAGTCTCAAAAAGAGGCACCATGAAAAGATCAGAGGAAGAGGAAGACCTTCTGACTGGCCAACTGCCATTTCATGACCACCGTGGGACAATAAGGCACCTGGTTTACGCCCCCTCGGCCCCCTGGGACCACCTTTACCCCTGCCCTCATCAGAACCCCACAGGGAGCGCTCTGTCTGTCACCACGAGGGCAACCTCTGATTGGATTACAGATTGATTACCTTCCGTTCATGTGACGCAGGGGGGAAGGCTGGAGCAGTTTGATGGGATATTACAATCAGTGTCAATGCAGACCTGGTGCCTGCCAAGGGGCTCACAAAATCAGACTGACGTTTCCAGCGAGACCTGTTGGGTGAACTATTCTACCTCAGTATAAATCTGTCCTGTAGTCAGTGTGAAAACCTACTCGTCTTGTCAGTCGTCTACTTCCCAGGTTACATGTGGTCAAGGCTAAAGTTCTCTCTGTATTTTAGCATTTTTGAGGCCAAAGAAATATTATTTTCTACAGTGTCAAAAACAATGACGTTTCCTTTGTAAGTGACTCATTTTAAAGTATTTAGCAGTGTTTCACAATCACCCACTTCTGTAAGCTTGTAAAAAACAACAATGTTCAGTAAGAAATCATCATGTGTCATAGTTTGGATTTTCACAACAATAATGGAAAAAAATAGATTATTTAATTAACAAAAGCCTGGAACCATCTGCTGGAATTATGAAATGCTGGATGTGGTTGACCTTAGATGAGCCATTGGCAGCATATGCTATGACATAGGAGGGTTCAGAAAGCCCAAACTGTTCCAATTCCAACACCCTCATCATGAACATCCTGCATTTTCAACATGTAATAATCCTGACTGGATTCTCTAGGATTTACAAACTAAGAACTCCATATGGTCTGATCGCCAAGCTTAAAACAAGAACAACAATAATTCAAACAATATTGCCACACTAGTCTGTAGCAGATGTGTTTTTTTTTCATTCCAGGAAGTAGACTTTTCCTGTGGATGTGGTGGTGGAGCTCTGCTAAGCAGGATCTCAGTGATGTGAGTTTCTGTATCCTACCTCTTCTTCGGTCTGTATTAGTGAGGCAGGCTGAGATGCTGTCGCGCTCACAGGAAACTGTTTCAAGGATTACTGTCGGGCCGTAAAAGAGGCAATTAATCTCTGTCTTCAAAATGTGATACAGTGGAACTTCAAGGCCTTTTAGGAGCTTTGGAGAATGATGAGGCTCTGTTTACTAATTTCCCAAGCAGCGTCTGTGTGTACTGTACTGTATGTGTGTGTGTGTGTGTTTGTGTGGTGTGTACAAAATCAAAATTCATTAAATAAGAACCTCTAATATTTATGCTTTTATGTATTGAACTATTTAGTGGGAAAATATACAAAAATACCCAAAAATGCTACTGCGCAACTACCTATCCGTATTATGTAATTGAAGCAAAGATTATTGTGGTCCATTCATTAATTCAATTACAATTTTACAGCATGTTTTGTTTTATGTTGTTGCTGTCACTGTCTTTGCCACACACACAATCACACACTTTTCCCTTTTCAATTAAGGGGAGTCAGGTGGCTGAGCGGTTAGGGAAGCGGGCTAGTAATCAGAAGGTTGCCAGTTCGATTCCCGGCTGTGCCAAATGAAGTTGTGTCCTTGGGCAAGGCACTTCACCCTACTTGCCTCGGGGGGAATGTCCCTGTACTTACTGTAAGTCGCTCTGGATAAGAGCGTCTGCTGAATGACTAAATGTAAATGTAAATCCTGTTTTCTCTACGGGGCGCAGGGCCATTTTGATTGGGGTGCTGTCTGTTTATATAGGATGTTTGAAGAAAGTGCTGCCCTGTTAGCTCCCATCCATTTGTCCTTCACTCCTGTCCTTGTCACCTGTTTGTTGTCAGATTAAAACCACCAGAGTTAATAATGGATTGTGTAAATCACACAGGTCCAGTAGGTTACATCAGATGTCTTGAGGGAGACTCTATGTAGGACGACAGCACTGTGCAATAGTCATGGTTGCTACAGAGGGGTTTCTGGTATCTGATAGGGGTGATAACAGCAGTGCAATTAACAGTTTTATAAAGAGGTCTAATCTCAAATCAGGTAATTAAGATTAAATCAGCATGTCAGTACTTTTTTGACTTTTCCAAGTTAGACGTACTGTGTGCTGTTCATGCCTGTACACTCATCTATTACAACTTCTTGTATTTCCTCTTCTTTGTCAGTTACGCTAGGTAGGGTGAATGTTCTGCTCGAGTTCCCTGGCACTGTACCTGACAAGAACAGGTAGGGAAATTAAAACCAAATGCAGTCGGACATTTCAACCTGCAGGAAGCCACGGCCTGATTTAAACCGGCAGAGCAAGCATTCTTACCCTGGGTACTGATCTATGAGTGTCTCTCTCTCTCTCTCTCTCTCTCTCTCTCTCTCTCTCTCTCTCTCTCTCTCTCTCTCTCTCTCTCTCTCTCTCTCTCTCTCTCTCTCTCTCTCTCTCTCTCTCTCTCTCTCTCTCTATCTATCTCTCTTTCTCTCTCTGCGGCTTTATTTCTCTCTCAATCTGTCTCTTGGTCTCTCACTGTGTCTCTGTCTCTGTCTCTCTCAGGTATGGCAATCAACATCTATTGAATACAAGTACACACGCAATAATTGCACTCAGACTTTTAAACACCTCTAAAAACCCTTTGTCCTCTTTGCCGGATCATTAATGGTTCGCCTGTAAATCAGAGCTAGAGATTGTGTCCTTCCATTCCGGCTTGCTTTGTTTAACTTAACGAAAAGAAAATAACAATCCTTCTGGAATCACACATTTTGCGGTGCCCTTAAACCTTCCTGACACTGGAGTGACAGGTCTCTTCTGTCTCATATGAATAATTATATTCCTATTCTCCTGCATGGGCCCCCAAGAAAAGGCAATTTCTGGAGCGTCACTGACGTTTTTATCTTCTCTTTCCAAATGGGAGGGTCATCCTGGACAGGCGTGTGTCACACATTTTATTCCTCCTCAGACCTGATATGATTAATGAGAATGAGAGCAAGGTAGAGGAAGTGAAACATCAAACGTCATCCAGAGAAGCTTATGTACGTCTAACTTAGACAAGTTATATTTTACTCAACGAATGACTCACGAAAGTTATTTACATGCAGCACAACGACGATGATTGGTCAATTCAACGGTAAACAAAAACATGGGCTAAAACAAGGGTTGTTTTTGTGCAGTTGCTACAGTTTATCACGTTGTTGATAAGGCAGACTGAGGTTTCCATCAGCATATCCTTGATACTTTTCCTAAATTAGAACAAGTAAAAGGTATTTGAGCTGGGGGAGAAAAGAGCAGGAACAAAGATGGCCGTTATGTCTCCTCACTGTTCCTCTTCTCGCCACCCGGACAAGAGAGACGTACAGCATGCTATGGTCATGGGTTTGAGAGGCAGGGAACATGAGCACAGTGTACACGCACACGCATGTCAGTGCATGTTCCTGCTTGTGTTTGTTTCTGTGTATGTGTGCGTGTGGCTGGGTGTGTGTGTGTGTGTGGCTGGGTGGGTGTGAGCGTGTGTGTGTGTGTGTACTTGGTCATGCAGATGCTCATGCGAGCATGTAAATACATGTGTGTATCCGGTACGTGTGTGGGCACACGTGTTCTCGTGTAATGAGAATGTGTGTTTTTGTGTGTGCTTGCCTGTGTGTGTGTGTGTGTGTGTGTGTGTGTGTGTGTGTGTGTGTGTGTGTGTGTGTAGAGGGAGGGAATAGGAGGCAGAGCGCTGCTGGATTAGGGACTGAGGAGTGAAACGTCTGTGGAGAGGAGATGAAGGCAGATCTGAGGGTCCCGGGGAACCATGTGCGAGGAGCCAGGGCTCCGATAAGACCACAGCGGCCTAATCCCTCCCACAAAGCTTAAAGTCAAACCCCACACGGAGGAGGAAGGGGGCCTTCATCACTGACCTGGCTGGACTACCTGCTCTCACCGCCTGTGTCACTCACAGAGGGTGTCTCTCGACCGCTGGTGGGTTTCCAGTCAGACACTGTTTTGTGTTGCAGACGCAGATTTTAAACTGTGATTGAAGAATAACGTTAACAAAGCCGTGCTGCTGTGTGGTAACCATGCTTGTTTTTCGATGTATTTAATGTTTTTTTATATACACATTGGCGGTTGTCGAGTTGAAACCAGATCTTCAGGTCATATTTTCATCAAGAATATACGAGAGGGTACAAATCTTCTCATATTGAAATATGGAATACAGGTGAGATGTCATGTGAAAGTGCCTGACTACAATACCCAGTATGGGCAGTATGTTCACACAGCATGTTCGACTAGGCTCCACTTCCTTCTGACCCTGCCTCGTGTATGTGTGCATGCAACCCCACCACTGCAAATAACCCTGTTTGCTGTTATCTATGAACGGTTCACACCCCCACAGACTCCCCCCCCTGCCCCCCCCCCCACACACACACACACAATCCACACGTTCATTACCTCCCCAGATAGTGGCATTGGCAACTTGTCACTTCTATTGATTTCTCTTAAACTGCAATTTACATGGATATTTGTGGGTGTCCTCGGGGCAAGCTGTGTCCCCGAGAACCGATCCGCGCTCCGGGCCCCTCAGGCAGCCTCAGACCGGTTCCACCTCACAATAGAACTTCAAAGTGACTTTTCCATCTGACCTCAGCAAACATGTCATGTTTCCGCAACTGTATGGCTTTTTTAATGTCATAAGGAAAATGAATTTCAGTTGGAAGGTTAAACCTGATGTTGCTAGTTATGTTTCATTTTCATTTTTCAGGAAAATGTATCCATACTGTAAGGCCTTAATAATGGTGAGTTTACGTTTCATGGTCATTTGCAAACATCGTTTTTGGACAGCAGTCTGATTTCAATAATAATTCAGATTGTGTGGTAGTTTAGCTGAATTTAACTTTAAATGCAATTTATAATGACATGTTTTGTATTAATCTTGTACCTTAGGAAGAATAGCTGAAATGCAAGGCCAGTTCATTGTGTTGGAGTTAAAAAGCAATGTTTTATGTATGATTGTGAATCCATCTGGCATAAGAGGACCTCCAACACACACCTGACCTTGCATACAGGACTGGGGAATTCAACATAACCGCAAGGTAGGAAAGGCACAAATGCTTTTTGAAAGAGTCGACACTGTGCTCGAACTAAAAATGCCAAAATGTCACATTCTTCAAACTTTCCGGCCGCTGTAGCCTGTCAGAAACTCTTTACCTCCTACTCTGAAGGTCACCAAGCCTGCTCCAGACTATTGGCCTAAATAGAACTTGGAAAAACAAAAGCCAATAACGCTGGTCTCTATGTCTAAGTCTTTGCATTGAATCACTTGTAAATGCAGTGCATCATGCATGTGATACATGAAGTTTACGGTAGGGACCCCTTACACACATGCCAACGGTGCATGTCACAGGTGGGCTAACTATCACAGCACTGAGGTGCCATTATTTTAGAGAATCATTGATATTGTTACGAGTTAAAAATGTAACATTCTACTTCCCTCTTAACATCATCTCGGGTAACCTACTCTGAGGTAGAAAGAGTGTGTATGGGTGTGTGTGTGAGTGAGAGAGAGAGAAAGAAATATATAGAGAGAAACAGACATAAAGAGAGAGTGGGTGAGAGAGATTTCTTGAAAATAATAATAATAATCCTCTTTCAGAATTCCAATAATCTCTGGCACAAGATGTACAAAGACATGCAGCGGAGAGACCGATACGAAATGAACCAAAATACATCTCCTTCACACCAGCAGAGACCTTTAACTCCTTGTAGTGCCCCGGTGGGAACAGACAGGATCCCCGGTGATCCTCTGCCCGGAGTGGGCGCTCCGTCTGCGAGCGCAAGGGAAGAACGGGTGTAATGGGGTGCAGGTGGGGCGGCTACTGGTGATGTCACAGCCAGAAGACAGCGGTGGTTGGATCTAATTAAAATTTGCGACAGCAAATAGATAGGCTTCCTGCAGGACTGGATTCAAAGTCGCTGGTGCCCAAATTATCGCAGAGCGAGGCTGATTCCAGACGCTCTATACACTCCGCGCGACGGAGGCGGGTATCAGTGTGAGCCTTCATGCTATGCTGAATACAGTCTCTCTGACGAGGCAGGCTCGCAGGAGTTTCAGAGGTAATTTTGCAGACAGAGCTTTACCAGCGATACACACTCCCCGGTAAGAGTTCGGGAGGGAATAAAGAGAGTCAGAAATATCCACAACGTCACCGAGGACTGTTTTATATCACGAACTGAGAACAAACAACCGCGCAGCAAATCCAAGTTTCTTCACCGTCAGACGAGCGATTGTGATGGCATCAGTACTTGGAAACAACACCCGTGCATCGGGAACTCCGAGCAGTCAAGTCAAATGCAAGTTTAAAAGGAGAAGGAGGAGAAGATCGAAGAGAAAAGGTAAACTTTTTATCAGTTAATATTTTTTAAGAAAGGATTTGGAGCACAAAGGTCGCGTGCACCTTGGAGGAGTATCGGAGCGCGCTGACGTCGAGCTACATTTAACCTAACCACCCAAAAATTTCGGATGGTGACGTTTTACGAGATAACCTACTGAAATACAAAGCGTTTGTATTTGTCTTTATGCCATGTATAGACAAAATGAAGTGTATTTGCCTGGTTACGTTCCATCGGACCGGTGACGCATTGTCACCTTCTGCCAGTAAAGTTGAAGTTTGCTTCATTCAGTGTGCAATGCGTGGACATACAATGCGTGGACATCGTTGTTCCTAAGATGTCATGGAGGTCATAGGCTATCTGTGCAGACCAACGTATAGTCTGTAAAATATTTTCGCCCAAAATTATTTTAAGCGATTATATTTCTTAAAAAGTCGTTTTAGGTGCACATGATTTTGTCAGAAAGGCCTTAACCGTTGCTCGACGTGTACATTTGTATTGTAATTTTATCGTGCCAATTGCATTTTTTGGAGTCTGATTTCGGTGCTATAAAGTGTCTCTTAAGTATTTTACACTAACAGAACATGCTGTAGTTACGACCCTAAGTAGGCTACAGATAAATGTGATGTTTTCACTAGCCTAATACGTCTCTCAGTCACAAGCAAGATTGATAGTTCAAGCCTATTGAATATGGACTTCCAAACCCTCAACATTTTGGAGACGGCTTAAAGTGGAACTATTAAACTGATTCCTTTTGAACACTTTAAGTCTATTCATTGTAGCCTACACTTCATGTGGATATATATTTTGTATTCCATATTGTACATCAAAAGTTGTTAGGCATGTGTAGGGCATTTGTTCACATACATTTGAGCATATATTAGTAAATTGTTAACTTAAGTAGCATTAAGTCTATTTGCATTTGTAGCCTATACTACATGTTAATGTCACTCACCTGAGGCCACTGCCCACTCCTGGGAGGAGTGCATGGCAAGGACTGAGAGAAAAATCGATTAATCTTAAAGTAGCATTAATTAAATGTTTCTATTAATTTATATGGTTGTTAACAAGTATATGAAATAACCATATCACATCTCGCATGATAACGGATGAAGCTCTAGGCCGTAGGATGCCATGGCTTTTTCTCAGAGGCAAAATAATGAATGTGTCATCGGCTCTAGGTTCAGCGACAACATAGCCTTTGACTGGCCGGTGTCATCTGACCTTATCGCTCCCACTGACAGGAACAGGCAACGACAGGGTCACTGTCTGGACGCGCTGATAAACAAACTTTCATTGATCAGGCTATTTTCCCCCCACACTGCCAGTCACTTTCTTTCTGTTTGTTATCTGCTATATTTTGAGCCAATATTTAACAGGTTGACAAAATGTCACTCCGTTTGTAGTGTTTTTATACGTGTGTTGGGATTTGAGTGGTTCTTTTTATTAAAATGTAAAAGGTGAGGGTTAGTTTAAAGAAATACAGTACAAAAAGTAAACATTAGCCCTTGAATTAATACTTTTCAAATGAAGTAGGCTTAAGTGACCAGATCACTGAAAAAGATTTCCCTTTTCTGAGGATACTCCAGTTTGATATACCTAAAGGTAAACTCATGCTGGTATTTTTAAAATGAAAATGTAGTGTTACAAACTTGAAAAAGCATTCCTCATTGGTCTGTCACATATCAGATGAAGTATAAATTAAATTAATGTTCTTGTTAAATTATTCTTGTTTATTAAATATAATGTACCTTTCTTATTCGACTAAAAGAGGAGGGAATTATTTTAACTATTGTGCAATGCAATGCACTGAGCATTAGTCATTTTGATGTGGTTTTGAAGTAGGCAAAACATTGAGTTTGTCTGTGTTGCGTTTTATTCAGTAAGTATGAGTGAACAGCCAATGCTCAGGGCATTTTCAGTTTCAAGTCTTAACAGCAATAGAACATTTAGTAAGGTTCTGCAAACAGTTTGCACATCTCATCAAACTGCAGACAACCGAACACAGCTCCATAACATCTGATTTCTAATAGCCCAAGTAATAGAGACAAGGAAGACAATACATCAAATATAGTGCCAAGGTAAATGTATTTACATAATGGAAATGACAGAATTGGTTCCACAACATTAAGCATTGCATATGAGTAACACACAAGGCATTGCACATTGGCTGACATTCCCTCACAGTGTGTTTCTAAATGGCTAATTTATCAGCGCTGCTGATTCAGTTTGATAGCATGGGACATTAGGGGCAGGGGCCGATTGCAAATGAACTATCTCTCAGAACTAGCAAACACGGCTCTGTAACGGTCTCTATAACAGTCCCCAATGTTTTCACATTCTGCGGCAACATTACAGGGTGCACACAGAACAGAGAGATTGGGTATAAAGGGAGGGAGAGAGATTTTTTTTGCTTTCCTGACGTCTTCCATTTGACATTGTATCCAAAATTGTGGTCAACAAATTAAAACAAAACCCCTAAGCTTTGGAAATTAAAGTGCAATTTTTTTTTTTAAAGTATCCTGAAAAACAATCTCATTTTACCCAAGGGTGGCGTAACCATTGTTAATTACATGAAGCCAGATATGTCAGCAGATTGTTTTAACATTTTTCTCCTCGTTCAGATAATGGAGATGAGATTGTAATTCTCTGTGTGTTATTCTAATAAACACTCATCATCTTGAGAGCCCAAACAATTATGATTATAGTTCTCTTGGCAAACAGGACCCATTCTGGGATTATGGGGACATGGCATTTGGGAATTAATCCCTTGCAAATTCTGGAGATTATTTCGAGATGGGGGCTGTGTATGAAAATCTATGTGTGTATTCACAGAGTGTAAGCAGATGTTCCTCTTGATTTTATTACTTCATTCTTGATTTATTGTTCTTTTCTTGGCATATGACCACATGACAGGAAAGTGCTTCTGATCAAAACCCACGTACACATTAAGATTAGTAGATATAAAAAGTGGGCCGATCACTATTATAGAATATTCATCATTTATCTCATTTTACCTAACCGCAACATTCCAGGAACTGTAATGTACTGCACTGTGCTGAATGTGAAAATCATTTGCCATATTTTCCAACAGTGCTGCAAAGCATTTATCATGATTTGATCTGATTGCTGTGATCGGGTGTTTGTATCGGCACAAGGGTAGTTTTCTATTTAGGTTTCATTTGTAATGCACCTGACCGAAGCTCACATTGTCAACATAACTACGGTATTCATTTCCACGTTTATTTTTCCATTTTCCAGCCCTATCATTAGTATATGATAACAGTTTCTTGGACATAAGAAAATAAATGACATTTTCTCCCTAACTATAAACCCTCTTCAAGTCAGGTCTTAAAGCTTATCATCATATCCGAAAGCTGTCGGGAATTCAGAACCAGCTGACACCAACTGTCACATAATTTATGTAGCAATTACTGTTTACGTCCTCTCCCCGCGAGGGTGTGGAGGTCGGGCTGGGCGTGAGGAAGTGGCCGGGGGGAAGCAGGGGCGTTGTGGTCGGGGCAGATGACTGGGTCACTGGCTTTCTGCTCAGCCTCGCCACGCTACACCGAGGGGCCATCACACAGTCATTAGCCAGACAGACGTGACACTCGGCTGAGGAACTGTCGCTGCTGACATGCCGCGGCTGCTAGCTAAACGTTGCTTTTTTGGGGGGCTGAAGAGGGCCGACGTATTAACGGTACTGTTTATGTAGACGACAGTGTTAAGCAGGGTGCAGTCAGCCTTGGGTGGGACGAGGGCACAGGGGGAGGAGGGATTTGAACCTGTGAGGTGGCAGAGGGGGTTAGTGTTCAGTGGAGATTGTAACCATTACGCCAATGTGTTTGCACAGCTGAAACCATCTTAACATTGATTGGAGAAGATCGGGGATTTGGGACCACAGCACAGCAGTGCTGTTGTGTGATTTTGCACCCTGTACTGTGAATGAATAATTAGGGGGCTGCTTGATAACCAGTGATTGGTGGATATCTATGTTGTTAGACAATTCAAAGGTCGGTAATCCTTTGGTTGACCATAATAATAGTGCTACTGATGTGATACTGTGTTCAGAAACCCACCTTCATAATAAACACGTGTAGGATACCCATTACAGCTTGTATACAGGAGTATCTTGTATAATTACTATAATGCTACTGAAAGCAGGTGTGGAATTTACAGATTATAAATGTTTCCTGTTACATTTTATAATACAGCAGTGGGAGGTTGTCTCTGTGTAAGGAATAGTTACTGTGACCTGTATCACTGCAATTATTAATGTGTAGGTGTCAGAAAAGTAAAGAATGTAACCTTTTATTTTGTATAAAATGATACTGTGTTTAGCCTTGTGTGTAGAGAGAGCCCCCCCCCAAATGAACTATAGGCAATGAGCAGGCTTAGGTAAACAGTAGGACAACCCAATGTCAGTGAAAATATGTGTTTGGGGATGTTTGGGATTGATCTTGAGTTGAGTTTCAGAGAGATGGAAATGCTACTATTTTTGGCTTCCAACAGTTCTGTTGTATTTGTTTGTGTTGATAACCGTATTAAGAACTGTGACAAAACACTGCTGGTATTTATGAGGTTAATGAAGGTCATTGCCGCTGGCAACAACAATGTTTTAGTTGGCGCATGCCTTTTAGAATTCACAGGCACATCCTGATTAAGGTTATGCTGGAGTTTTCCTTGGTTCAGGACACACCGTCCTACATAGAACATTTAGCCGGAGAAGAAAAGGTTATTAAAATTGAATGGTAACTGTTTTCTCTTGAGAACCACAGATAAAATGACCAAGGAAAGAAATAGCACAACTTAGAAAATTAGCATAATTAGTAATTATCTCTTAATAGCCCCTCTTGGCTTTTGAGGCTCTGTGGTTGAATTTTTTGCTCAAAGTTCAGTGAGGAAAAACAAATTTCATGCTGAAATGTCTCAATAACACAGCTGAGCTGCTGAGGTAATCGGCTCACTAAGGTTATGAAGAAAATAAATCTGAAATATTAAAACCAATGGGACAAAGAGGGAACTCTGATTTCAGCTGTTGAGTTCCGAGTTATCATTGCATCCTTTATTTACGCTGTAAATTACTAATAAGTATTTTACCCCCTGACTCTACCAAATTATAAAGTATCGGTTGATATAACAATGCTACACATTAAATCAATAGTCACTGACAATAAAAATTCAATATCAAAAATTATAAAGGTCTCCGTGGTGATTTTGCTGCTGGGCCTATGGGAAGATAAGTTATGAAAGAAATTGTTGTCCGTCTCCACTATAACGCTGTGATCGATTAAGGTTCTGGGTTTCCACGACCTATAAGTCTTGTAGACAACCATCTGATTGGAGAGAGTAGTCCGGTAGCTGTCAGTCTTCATATATACAGAGCGGTACCTTGGTACATCAATGTCATCACTTCCTGTCGGGGAGAATCTATTCTTGGGGAGTGATGTGGTCTTGGGGAGGGATGTAGTCTTGGGGAGGGATGTGGTCTTGGGAATGGATGTGGTCTTGGGGAGGGATGTGGTCTTGGTTGAGTGATGTGGTCTTGGGGAGGGATGTAGTCTTGGGGAGGGATGTGGTCTTGGTTGAGGGATGTGGTCTTGGTTGAGGGATGTGGTCTTGGGGAGGGATGTGGTCTTGGGGAGGGATGTGGTCTTGGTTGAGGGATGTGGTCTTGGTTGAGGGATGTGGTCTTGGGGAGGGATGTGGTCTTGGGGAGGGATGTAGTCTTGGTTGAGGGATGTAGTCTTGGGGAGGGATGTAGTCTTGGGGAGGGATGTGGTCTTGGGGAGGGATGTAGTCTTGGGGAGGGATGTAGGCCACATGCCACTATGCTTGTGAGCTTTCATAACAGCCTCTATTAAACTGTAGAAATGGAGGAGGTGTCCCTCAGTGGACTGACATCAAAATAACGTGCAAAAGTGGGTTAGGTGAGCTGTCTGGAGCTGTGAAGCGCTAGTGTTGATTATTCAGGAATACAGGTGTGTGTGTGTAAAGAATGTGCGCTGCCATGGAAGGTGCTTGTGAAGTTTTGCTTTAGGAAGGTTGACGCGCTGAATTGACACATCCACACTACAGTTTTACTCCTCTTCATCTGTTTTGAGCCATATTGTGACTAGCTTGAAATACGTCCAAAGTTACAGAATAACACCTCATATTGTGGTGGCAAAACATCTTGACAGTTTGTGATCCTAATTAGGACTAACTGTGCCATATTCTGAGTCATGATATGGAGACTGGAGAGGGTCCAGATCATTTGATGGCAGACAGTATCGTTTTCTGCTTCTCTGCACTTGGAGTCAGAACTAGCCTCACACAGCTGCTGTTGTACAGTTATTGTCATTGTTAACACTATTGACTACTGAGGTGAAAAGGTTAGGTTAACCCTAACCCTATCCTTCCACGTGGATCTCTTTGACAACCAGGAAATGTGATGAATAAGCAGTCCTATGTATATACATAACTCATAAGCTCCACAAATATTATGCTGATCTCATGAAATATCTGACAGCCAAATGCCCTGAATTGTGTGTTCTGAAAAAAATAAGTTAATTTCCCTAATTCATCTTTTCATACCGAAGCCCTCACACATCATGCACAGACATCATCATGGCATACCGACTCCACTATGCTGACATTGCAAAGTTAACAGCGATACGCTGTTTCATTTGGAATAATACCAGGAAATTGGATGAAGCGGCTTACCATTCCTTCTTCTTCTACTATCGGAGAAGGGGCCTATTTTAGATAAAGTTAATGAAGGACTTTAGCGAGCAAGAGGCAAGTCTTATTGCCGCGGGGCCCAGTTACAGCATTTATTTCCATTAACAAGATGGTGCACTTCATCGGGTCCTCTCGGGGGACGGGCTCTCTCTCGAGGTCAGAGTGTGCAGTAGCCTTTAAAACCTTTAATTTCACCTGGACGTCTCATTCAGATTTAAGGGCTTCTTCAAGAGAGACCTAGCGCCTACTCTTGATGTTGCATTGAGGGTGGCTACGTACTCAGATCTCCACAGCCCAACTGCCACTAAGACTTCCTCCTCCAATCGACTTGCCGGGGACCTTGACGACGGTATTGGAACCTTGGATCCTGCTCGCCACGCCTGCGATTAAATCGGGTCTGTTTAACGTTTTACGTGACTGCCAAGAGCACCACTGAATAGCATATTAGCTCCTGCTACGGTTTGTACCACGGCATAAAACATAAAACATGATGACACAACGAGTATTAACAGTGTTTATGCAGTGTGTGTTTCCCCTACTCCCCAGCTTCGTAAAGTGATAATCTTTTCATCCTGCAAAGAGTCATCTTTACCCTCCTCCATTCAGTCATACATAAATGCATATGAGTGTGGTAATTCTGGAGGTGTTAAATGGACAAGCGGAGCACATTAGATCAGAGTGCGTCTGCTGAAGCAGTGTTATGGGAGATTAGGCCATTGATAATGATGAGAGCCATGGCAGGCATATGAGGTTCTTCACAGCTTCATTATTCCTCTCACACACAACATTAAATAACAGTTTTCCCACTTTGTGCCCTACAGTAAATCCCCTCTCATCCATCGATTCCAGCGTCCTTGAGGGCTCCCATGCGCACAGCCCGGGCTTATCTGGCAAATCCTTTAAAAGGTGTTTAAAAAAAAAATAATCTTAGCCTGCATTAGCTTTGTCTGATGTGATTTCTATCTGAACCGCCACCGAGCTTTCAGCATCCCAGTGTTCCTTTAAATCATTGTACTATATAGGACTTTTTATGCATTTTTCCAGCTGTTGCCATGGTTGGACTATGTCATTGGCAAAATATTAATTTTCCCCATCTTCCTAACTCCATTTCCACTTTTGATTTGAACAGCTTGAACTAGACTGGATATGTTTGTATTGCAATAATGTCCTGCTCCAATTACCTATCCATTGCCTTCGAAAGCTCAGAGTGTATTTGGTTGCTCCGATAAGGCCTGAGTATATATTGAGATTGATTCAGTTGAATCGTTTGCACAGCACAGAGCTTTTGGCAACGGCCAGGATGGCTTTGGCATGAACTGGAAAAATTCCACCCTACCCGTTTTTTCTCCATTTCTTTTACACCCAGACAATCCCACCCAGGCAGCCGTTTTGAGGCTGCGGTGGCTGGTGAAGGTTGAAGGGTAGACTAGACCTGGGGCTACAAGCTGTGCCGAGCTTAAAGGACACACACACTCCGTCTCTCTGGGAAGATATACACACCCACTTACACCGGTTCTTAAATTAGACACAGACTATGTTCAGGTAAAATCTCACATGGTGGTGATGCCGTCCCTTCTTGCCGAGTGTTATATCGAGTTGACACATACCCGCAGCACCAAAACTTTTTTTCTACCATGTGCACGGAACTCGGCATCGATTGTCTGATAATGTGGAACACTGCAGCCTGACAGATGTCGCACCTCATACTCACTTGTGTCGGTGTGACTAGACAACTGGGTCTGTGGGAGAAGTTTGAACACGTTTAATAGGACAGTTTAGTCTTCATACAGTATCAGGAATAATTAGGCTGGTGATTATCACCATGTTGATGGAGTTGTTACTGTCCTGGTGTGATATGAAAATGGTGCTGATGCAGCAACTCTGGCAGCTTATGACCACGAGGATGATGATGATGATGAGGGTGATGATGATGAGGGTGATGATGATGAGGTTGGGTGATGATGAGGAGGAGGAAGGTGATGATGATGATGATGATGATGATGAGGGTGATGATGATGAGGTTGGGTGATGATGAGGAGGAGGAAGGTGATGATGATGATGATGAGGAAGATGATGATGATGATGATGATGATGATGATGAGGGTGATGATGAGGAGGAGGAAGGTGATGATGATGATGATGAGGAGGGTGATGATGATGATGATGATGATGATGAGGGTGATGATGATGAGGTTGGGTGATGATGAGGAGGAGGAAGGTGATGATGATGATGATGAGGAGGGTGATGATGATGATGATGAGGAGGAGGAGGAGGGTGATGATGATGAGGAGGGTGATGATGAAAGTGTCGACAATGATGAGGACAATGACAACGATCATATATGTGAAACAGTATGATAATTGACTAATCCGACTAATCAGATCTGATCTCCAGGTCAGATAAAGCTATAATTACGTACTCAGTCTGACTGCCAGTACAGCTGGCTGCAGCTCAGGACTGCAGAACCTCTGAAGGCAGATAGGAAACGTTCAGTTGAATACCACCATTCTCTCTTTTCATTTAAAAAGAAAGGATAGAGTGGTTGCTGGGTTTAATGGTAATGGTCCTGACGATAGTGCAGATAATCCTCTCCTCTTCTCGCCGACTGGAGAAAGACTGCCATTGTTCTCTTGTGTTCCTATTAATGTGATGGAGGTTCATTTTAATTTGAATGGACCATCAGGAGGATTAGAGGAAGAGACACTTTCACGCACACACCCGGAAAAACACACACACACACCATCGGGATCTACAGACACGCACCCACGCAATCACGATCAACAGACACGCAAACACACATGCAGCACAGTCATGATTTGCACACGCATGAATAATACACCCTCATTAACACATACGCAATCCCAACAGGTCAGCTTCTGGTAGCTGTCGACTGCAGACTCTTATCTAGTTGTTACCTGTTCAGGCAGTTTCTTTCCTTACTGTCACCGCCGCAGGAGCTTAAAACCCCCAATGTTCCAAGACAAAGAAACCTTCAAATAATACAGGTGGTGACATGGGGAACACTATGTACATCTGTGGGCCTGGAGGTGCTATTAGGTGAGGGACTATCTAAGTTGCCAGACTGCAGGAAAATAGGCTTTAAATATCGCAGATCACACTGAGTTCTTTTAATATAACAATAGGGTGAAGTGGGTTGCAAAATATGGCTTGTGCACTCCTCTGAGATACACCTATGGACTTTCAACGTTTGAAAAGAACACTTCTTTTCATGCTTTGCACTTTCTTGAAATGACTCAACTTTGAATTTCAGTGTCCATCAATCCTCATCCATCCTCTTTATCCTTACTTGATCTATGTCAAGTCTACTTGACCTGAGAAGCTACAATGTTGAAGATCTTACCGCTCGCTGCTATGGGATCTGCTTCGGACCGGTATTTCTTCCTATGGTCTGAAAAACCTGCTGTGTCAAAGGGTGGTATGGTTATTCTCTCTCTTTCTCTTTCTTATTTTCTTTCTGTGTGTTTGTGTATGAGACAGAGAGAGAGACAGAGAGAGAGACAGAGAGAGAGACAGAGAGAGACAGAGAGAGAGACAGAGAGAGAGACAGAGAGAGAGACAGAGAGAGAGACAGAGAGAGAGACAGAGAGAGAGACAGAGAGAGAGACAGAGAGAGAGACAGAGAGAGAGAGACAGAGAGAGAGAGACAGAGAGAGAGAGACAGAGAGAGAGACAGAGAGAGAGACAGAGAGACAGAGAGACAGAGAGACAGAGAGACAGAGAGACAGAGAGACAGATAGAGACAGATAGAGACAGATAGAGAGACAGATAGAGAGACAGATAGAGAGACAGATAGAGAGACAGATAGAGAGACAGATAGAGAGACAGATAGAGAGACAGATAGAGAGGGAGAAAGAGAGAGAGAGGGAGGGGGGTGTTATTGTGTGTCTGACCCCAGGGTGAGCCAAACATGAGAAGAGGAAGCAGGATAATAATCAGGTTCATCTCAACCAGGCTGAGAGATCCGCTGGTGCCACATGAGGTCATGGTTTATCATGAGGTCATGGTTTATCATGAAGTCATGGTTTATCATGAAGTCATGGTTTATCATCCTCCAGAGGCTCTGGTCAAAGGCTGATTTACAGTATATTCTTCTTCGTATGTGTTTGTCTAAACAGTCAGCCTCTTGCTTGGGTGTGTATGAAAAACATTCATAGACTGATGGGCAGATTGCCTCCAAATCAAAGGTACAAAATAACACCTGATTTCACTGTAACTTCTTAACCTGCATTTAAACTGTCACTGCAACGTCAATTAATCTCCCATAGGAAATGATTTCTGTAAAGAGCTTTGTCAAGACCCTGCCCCTGCAGTTTTAGTAGGAGCAATATTATGAAAGCAGTCAGGGGCCATATGGATTGGCCTATTATTAAAAGAGGAAAATGCAATATCATTAGCCTGGACTTCAGAGCTAGGGAGCTTTCAGTGAATGAATGGATTTATTGTCTCCCCTTTCTACTCATTAGAGCGCTGTAATGAAGACTCTGGTTCACTTCCAGCAAGAATTTCACTCTTTGATTGAAGACATTCTGTGGTCGTTAGCACCTTGTCGGTAGTCTCCTATCCTGTCTGTCCCGATCCCTCCTTTCCCCCTAGTCTCGCTTCTCTATAGGACTGGAGAAGATGGCGCTTTGATCCCTTATTGGCCAGATAAAATGCCCTTGGCAACACAGTGAGATGCCCATTATCGTTTACTAAGCAGGTGCAGCCTGAAATGCATTGGTCCTTGATCACAATGCAGATCTGTGGCACGCAAAGCAATCCATTTTTCAATTTGGTCTCCCGCCTGAGATAAATTAACAGATGTCGATTGAATTTCCTCCTCCAACAGTCACAAGGCTTGTTTACACCTGACAGCCAAGACTTTATGGCTGAGTGGTTATCTGACGCTTACACACGTTATAATTAGCCATATTTTAATTAGATTGACAATCGTCAGGAGATTCGCTAAGCTAAGCTAATTTGACATGTCTTACTTGTTCTTTTCTCTTTGTCAACCTCCGCTTGAGTGATTTTCTTTCAGATGGTAGGAAAGTGTTCCAGTGAAATCAATGCAGAGCAATGACCTGGGCCAAGGAATATCCAACGCTAATAGCTATAAAGACAGCTATAAACACGCACATACAAACATGAACTTTTGCATCTGGTACCCAATACATCATGCTGTTTCCAATCCTACGACCCCCCCACCCCTATCCAAGTTAGTTTTTGTCGCCTCTCCGATTGTATCAACAAACACCTAAAGATTATCTTGTTGCATGTCACCCCTTTTAGTTTCTCATATGGTCTTTGACCAGATCGCAATGTCCCCCCCCAGCATCCTTACAGGGTCCCATTCACCAGCTGCTTATTCAGCTATAAATACACCAAATATAAAACTAGTCTAGCCTGGCACCATCACACTCTAATGAAGGGGAGTCAAGTGGTGTTCGGCAGCTATGCCCTCACATGCATGCTGTCACTAGCAATTTAATTGAACTTCCCAAAAAGGGACCCGTTGTTTTAAATGCTCCCTCCCTCCCTCCCTCCCTCCCTCCCTCCAGCGCCCCTTTTCTCCCTCCTCACTATGTCGTTATGCACTAATATGCCATCGTTGTTGTCATCGCTGTCGTTGGGGATAATGATGCCGTTATGTTCTTTCCCAAACCTCATGGGCTCATGTTGCTTCTCGCGGCAGTGGAGGAGCCACGGGTGGAGGGGTGGGGAAAGGAAGGGGGAGAGGCCCTGGGGGGCAGAGTGAGGGCTGGGGAGGAGGAGTAGGGTGAGGAGGGCAGGGGCTGGGCATGAGGGTGGTGTGTGAGGCGGGTACATAAGGAGGGACATGGCCGGGTGTGGGTGTTAGGGGAGGCGGAGGAAAGTGGGACAGGGTTGGGTCACCATGACGGACGGAGGTAAGATTAGATGATAGATGGGAAGTGGTTCCTGGGGTGGGCAGGATGTTTTGGTAGGTCTGTGTGCATACTGTGGGTAGGTATAGACTTGTGACAAAGGTGTCCTTAACCCAGAAGTCACTGTGGGTCCAGTCCCAGCAATCCCCTCAGGAGAGACCTGCACATTCTCTGGCACGAAGGCAGGTGCGGAGAAGGCGTAGATTCAACAGCCGAGGGGGGGAGGAGGGGACGACTACAGAAAGAGGGGTTAAGCACCACAGTGATGGGCTGTCCCAGTTTAGAGAACGACAGAATGATGGATGAAGAGAGGAGAGGAATAGAGACGGAGGGGGGTGGGGGGGGAGTGGGGAAAGGGAGGTAGCGATGGCAGGTGACAGCATGCCACGCTGGAGCAACATTACGTTTATTGAGCGTGGGAGTCCAGAAGGTCAAGGCGCTGGTTTTCGAAGTCGTTTTTATGTGCTGTTGGCTCCGTGGCGTGGCTGCCCGTAGCACTCTCTGAACTGCCCCAGAATACCTGCAGACCTGAATGGAGGATGTGTTTATGAAAGACAAACAGCACAGAGAGGAGAGGGAGTAACACAGCCGTCTGAAGAGGAGCTCCGCAGCTCTCAAGGCCCGCTGAGTGCAATTACGCAGAACAATGAAGACTGTACGGCGACAGGAGACGATGCTAAACATGGCGGTTATTTGACAGGGGAGGCAGGGTGACAGACCGTCAGAGAGGGAGAGAGAGCAAGGGAGAGAAAGAGAGGCGGGAGAGGAACGGAACGAGAAAAGAAGAGGTGAGGCTCTATTAGTCCCTTTGTTCTTCTCTGTCGGCACGCTAGTCAGCGTTGCAGGCGGGAGGCAAAGGATGATGGGATTAAGTTTGGCTCGTTTGAGGCCAATTGCCGGTTTCGGAGCGCCAGAGGAGAGAGGGAGGGGAGGGGATGTAGGAGAGCTGCGAGTGTCAGTGATTATTAGAGGGTTGCGAGGCTAGGGGAGGCGCAGGGAGAACAGGCCAAAGCGAGGGATGTGCCACCTCTCAGCTTGAGCATGACAAGTGCAGCCTGAGCTGCCTGGTGGGCTGGCGAGGACGCTGCTTCAAAATGAGGCTCTGCAGTTTCTGCTTCTGTTGTTTTGTTGCTGAGGCACTGCTGATGTACAGGAGATGGTTTGAGGGCCAGGGCCACGTTCAGGAGAATCTTGCCTAACCCTAACCCATGTCTGGGCTTTCAGTTTTCGTTGGGGAACAGTCTGGTTTTAGCCCTGGCTTGTGAACAAGGTTGTATTCTTTTGTGTAGGACCCAAAAAACTGTGTATGAAGATCACTTTACCGATAGGGTTCTGACAAAGAAACACATTAATGCTGTAATCTATATTTGATCAAGTTAACAAGCCTTTTAGGAAAGGGTTATTTCTGCCCTTTATATAATCACTAAGGCAAAGTCAGAAGCATATGTCGCATCTTTAATTCAGCACCATGGTTTGGAAGTTGTGTAGCATGTCATGCGCTAGCAGCTCAAAACAGAATTCCCCCGACCCTGACAGAGAAATCAAACGTAAAATGGAGCATCAGAGCAAGGAACCGACGAAACGGAACAGATGTTCGCAGGAATGTTGACTTTTTGTCTGGCCCCTTATCTCTGACGCTGTCATCCGCCGGTAAGTTGAGTGACGGAACTGGAGAAAAGAGAAGACGCGCATACATCACAGACGCGGGAGGGGAACGGCAGAGAAACAAAGAGAGACAGAGAGGTTGTGTTGGTAGGGCTAAGTGGTAGAGGAGTTGGCAGGGTTGTGGATGGCAGAAAGTAGGACAACCACACAGCTGTAGCCGCGTCAGGGGACACCCCCCACCCCCTCCCCCCCCTCCCCAGATTGGTGTCCCTGTATTTCATTGTCAGAGACAGAGAAAGACAGAAACGAGAGAGAGAGAGCGATCCTGTATCTTTCCTGTGCCTGATGGTGGGACGGAGCAGGGACAGGAGGACGACAGGGACTGTGTTTGTCATTGAGGGCAGGTAAACATCAGCCTTCCCATTGAAGCGATTCGCCGCAGCGAACGGAGGGAGAACGACGGCTGTCTCAGTGGTTCAATTGCACGATGACCTGCTGCCTGTGGTCTGTCAATCAACACAGGGGAAAGAGGAAAACACCATTTCCCACGATCCCCTGCTGGAGGTGCGAGGGACCTGATCTGTGTAATCAGCCTGACTGCTCTCAGTCTGTCTCCACCCCGCGTCGAACAGACCGCCCCAGCTGAAGCATCAAAGACGTCCAGGGAGAATTTATCACCACACATTATGAAAGCCCTATAGGGTAATAGGGTGATAAATTCAAGTGTTGGTTTTAGAGGCGTGCATCTGCCGGGTTATGTTTGAGGACGGCCTGCCACACCGAGTTAGATAACGTCTGCTCCTTCTGTTGCACGGGAAACGGTTCCGTCCTTTCCTAGCGCCGCGTCCCAACATTTCCCACAAGATAAACGATCCTCTCCCTGTGCGAGCCGGTACATCACGGCCATCGCTGGGGAGAGGAGGGCCGGCGTTTCTGAACGCAGGAGACTGAGGCTGCTGTCTCCCGGACCCATACGGAGAGGAGAGCCTCCATGGTACTGGTGCGTCCGGTGAGCGGGAGTGTGTGTGTGTGCGGCTCCGTCAGTGCTGCCTCTGAGAGGAGCTCTGTGTCGGGGCGAAGCTGCAGCGGGAGACTGAGTGATGGCAGGTCTGAATCACATCGACGATATGCCTGGATATATGGGGACGGCTGAGGTGATGACAGATAAACTGGACCCGGGAGAAAAAGAGAGAGGGAGGGGAGGGAGGGAGGGAGAGAGAGTGAGAGAGGGTAAGTGAGGACTGAGCCACTCTAGATCTCATTCTGGCGTATTTCATTCTAAATTATCGTCCTCCTCAAGAGTCCGGGCCCCGGGCAGTGAGGAGCTGGAGCACCGCCTCACACCGGCGATAAAACATCCCTGTGTGGAGGAACCGTACGAAAAAAGAGGCAGAGTCGAGAAAACAGATACAAAAGAGGCTCCCCCCCCCCCCCCCCCCCCCACACTTCAAAGTGTTTGGTAAACAGCATGGGAACGAAGCCGTAATTTCGAACACAGCCTTATTTCGCAGCGGCGTTTATTTAAGCCCAGAACAGGCCCTGATGGAGTCATCAGCCTCCACTCATTGCCTAATGGTTTAATTGGGTCCATCTGGAGGAGGCAGGGAGGGGGGGTTTGCCTTACTCTCCAGTCGCAGGGACAGTCATTAGTCTTCTCACACCCTGTGTCTGGTGTGCCCATGCCAGGGAAAACGCAGGGCAGAATTCTGGCTGTGGGCCCACATTCCCACCAACCTTCCCTGGCTAACACTTTTGATTTTGGTGGACACGATGCATGCTGTGGTGTGTTGCTGGGGGAGGGTTAGGGGATGGGATTCGTGACCTGTGAAAATTACCTTCATCTGGTGACAGAAATAGACTTTTAGTAAGAGATGAGGGTTTTTTAATTCAACACCCTGTTAATTTTTATGTTTGTCATAATTCTTTTATATTTTTTATTATTGAGTTGTGGCCAAACGTTGCAACATAGACGGAAGCATCCATGAACGCTCTTCAAAACACACTTAGCCACAGTACAGTATGGTCATGTTTCTTTATCATACAAGTAGTTGGTGTACAGTAGCTATTGTTACAGGGGGACTGAGCCCTATTCCCCTGCCTGTAGTTTGACATTGAGTTACTTAATGAGGAATTGGATCAGAAATTAGTGTCAGTATCTAGAGTATTTGTGTGCGTGTGTGTGTGTGTGTGTGTGTGTGTGTGTGTGTGTGTGTGTGTGTGTGTGAGAGAGAGAGAGAAAGAGACAAAGAGAGAGACAGAGACAAAGAAAAAAGAGAATCTGTGTGAGTACCCATATGCTGGTTTGTTTAGTGTGCACTCTCATAGAAGGCTCCAATAAAATAGTCAGACATGCTAGAATGTCCTATATGTGTGCAATGTATATATTCTGCCAGTGCATCTACATGCACTAATGCAAAAAAACAGAACATAGGCTAAGTGCATGCTAAATAGATTTCTCATAAATTGTAGAAATGTATTTAGAATGGGCCAGACAAACATGACCCACTTTTCCCCACCAACCAGACGGTGGCTGGCCACTCATTTTACAGACAGAGATAATTTGCAGGTGCCTTTACATAAGCACACAGGGATCATTTTGTCTGAAAGCTAGAGAATGATGTCTATGGGTTTTCTTTTCAGTTCATACTCTGTTCTATCATCCATAAAAAAATATAAACCATTTCACCAGCTGGTCTTTTGGGTCAAAACAGCAATCTGACAAAATGGGTCATTTGATGTGCCATTTTTGTGTTGTGCGTTATCATACCAGCCATAAAATAAAATACAAAGATGTATCTCTTTGATTTGATTGCTTCTCGATTCAGTATGTGACTAGTAGACATAGTGGTGAAACTGAGATGGCTGCCACCCTAACTCACGCCATAGTGTGTCCTGGCCCATTGTTATAGTGACAGACGAACAGTATGTTCTTTTATGGTGTTGACACAGATAGGTAATGGCACTATACTAGGGTGAGCAGATTTGAGTTTGTGAAAAAGAGGACACTTCGTCGCGGCGGGGGTTGTGGTGGTGGTGGCAGAGTTGCCAGATTGGAAATGGCGAAGTATCGTACCAAAGGCTCAATATGATCATTATTGGAAGATGATTATCGTGCATCTGGCAACACTGAGAAGGCGGTCGACCAATGACGGTTCTCTCTACAGTCAGAGCTCGCGCAAGAAGGTGGAACGTAAAGGAGATACCCTTTCCAAGAATTGTAAGGGCGTAATAACTAGTTTGTGAAAGACCTAGAGAAACACAAATATCCAACGAGGCAAAATCCCGGCCTATTTTGGACGCATTCTTTTAGGTCTCGAAAAGAGGACATGTCCGGGTAAAAGAGGACGTCTGGTCACCGTAAGTATACCCTGAATCCAACTGGCTTTTTTTTTTTCAAATCGAAGAGTGAACGCGTTTCTCATTCGTTTCTTTGCAGCGACACTCATTCTCCTCAGACCTCGACTCACGAGAGCGCTGACAGCGCACCAGCAGTATCTCACTGTAGCCCAGCAATTTTTTTTTGTCAGTGTACACAAATAATGAAGGTAGCTAGTGTGTAGCCCGAGAGGAGCCGTTTCGCTAACGCTCGACAATAAGTCGTCCGGAATCTCTCGTCAGCTGCTTTCACCTGTATCGCAGGCAGCCTCTTACCCGTCACGATCAAAGCTCCAACACACCTCTGAACTCAGGCAAACCTTTGAAAACGCACTTCCGTTCGCCCTCACTTCGTAGACAGCTGACAGGTTTTTTGTTTCGTTTTTTTAGAAAAACTCAATCGTAAAGTGTTGCCAAAAATATTTGTATTTGGCTGTCCCTCAGAAAGGAAGAGGGCTGTTTCCTTGTCTGCAGTGTCAGTCATGGGGGAGTAAACAGGGGAAAGAATTTAAATTTTCGACCACAGGACAAACTGCCTGCCAAACTAGAAGTCTGCTGGTTCGTCTCAATGACCCGAGGAAAGGTATTCGGAGAGTGATAAGGGAGGAAGAGAACGGAAGGGAAGGAGTGAGGGTAGATGAGAGAGACCGGGAAGATGGCAGCCATGGGGAATGGTATCAGCCTCAATTATAACAGGCAGCCAAGCGGCTCTGCACGGGAGGAGATGAGCTGAGGAAAGGCCCCAGCGGAGACGCTGCCACTGATAGCTGATAATCCCTGGGTGTCCGGACACAGATGGAGCTGTAGAGGAGTCAGGTGTGTGTGCGTGCGTGTGTGTGTGTGTGTAGGGGGGGGGGGGGGGGTGAAACTCTCCTCCCACCTTAAGAACTGTCAAACACCTCCTGTGTTTTATACCAAGAAAACAGGACGTGAAAAGTAAAATGGCGTCCGGTGTAAACCGAGCGGCGTATTTATATTGACTCTGCCGACACGTGATTTTGACGATCAGCTGGTGTCACGGTCACCATCGTGTCAGCTGGCCTCATGAACAGAGACAGAGGGAGCCTTGTTGTCGAGCCTGCCCAGGTCACATCAGAGGCAGTCAGGAGGCGTGGAGCTCAGACTTGCTTAGGTTAGGGCCGAGATCTCTGTTGCATGTCAGCTTTCCTCAGTGGGGCCACGATAGTTCGGAATAGATGGGCCAGGGTTGTCATGGCCACCACGGATTAGTATATATCAATAATAAGGGAGTCAGGTGGCTGAGCGGTTAGGGAAGCGGGCTAGTAATCAGAAGGTTGCCAGTTCGATTCCCGGCCGTGCCAAATGACGTTGAGTCCTTGGGCAAGGCACTTCACCCTACTTGCCTCGGGGAGAATGTCACTGTACTTACTGTAAGTCTCTCTGGATAAGAGTGTCTGCTAAATGACTAAATGTAAATAAAGAATACATCCTTTCATCGGGGCACACATACTGCCCCCCCCCCTGCCTACAGTATGGGTCCCCTGCTTGGCTAGCAGTGGCAGGGACTGAGGGCCCAGTGTAAACACTCAGTCTTCAGGTCTTCCTCTGTGTGTGCAGTCCCAGGGCTGAGAGCCATCAGCACACAGATGCGCCCTGATTAGAGCCCAGCGCTGCAATGACAGAACTGCATTAGGGTGATGTATGTGTTGTTAGCCGGAGAGCAGCTAATTCCAAATTTAACACCTGATTCGTGCAACGTAGTCACACCTGAGTGCATGCCAAGATTTACTACCCTTGTCAGAGCATTGATGGGTTTTATAAGTAATTTTTCAGAGTTTCAGATTAATTCTTTTGCCGTGTGATAATGAATTATGTTTCTGGGTCAGGATTCGGCTTAAAAGCTAAATTACAGTCATTTGTGGTAGACTGTGCTGGTGCCTGTGTGTTACAGGGAAAGCTTTCCCCAGTGAGGTTAGGTAGGAACCACAGTATGATGGGAACATTTATCTTCATTCCAGAGATCCAGAGGAGGGTGAGCCTTAATTTCCGACGGCAGCGTTGACATGAAAGCAGTGTTAGGCTTTCACTAATGACATTTCCCATTGAACTCCCTTTTTTTTTTGAATGAATGAATGAACGAACAAATTCAAAACAGATTTTCCACTAGTCTCTGCTTTACCCGTTGAACACATTGCACTGCTTATTGGTATATGATGTGATAATGTAAAATATGTTGGTTAGAAATTTGTGAGCTGAGAAGAGTCTAAGAATTACACCCCCCCCCGACACACACACACACACACACACCTCAAGCTGGAGCTGACAACAGGTTGTGGTGTTCTTGAACAGGTGTGTTGCTTTGGTCCATATGCCTCTTGTTTTCACAGCACTGTTATGTGTCCTGATTCTAAATGAATCAGGTGTGGGAGTGTCAATGTAGCAGCGTGTGTGTGTGATGGTGAATAATAGGTCTCTAAGTGACTTGACTCTCGTGTGTACAGTCATGCGCTCGCACGTGTGTGTGTGCGTGTGTGTGTGTGCGTGTGCAGTCAGAGGTAGTTCTCCAGGTCAGCTGGGTCCTGTGTAATCATGGCTGTGTCACCCTTCTGCCTGCCTGCTCATCACAGCACAAGGATACCTGCCTCTGACATTGACCCCAACCCACCCTCCCTCCATTCCTTCTCCCTCCCTCCCTCCCTCCCTCCCTCCCTCCCTCCCCGTCTCCTCCTGTCCCCTCTCCTCTCCCTCCCACGCTGACTAGTCTCCTGCAGGGTGTCTCCGTAGGCTGTGGTCGACCTGCTCTGTATGTTTGAATTAAATCAGGCGACGCAGCGTCACGTTGCTCTCACCTACGACACACACACACCTGTCTCACCACACACACACACACACCTGTCTCACCACACACACACACACCTGTCTAACCACGCACACACACCTGTCTCACCACACACACACACCTGTCTCACCACGCACACACACCTGTCTCACCACACGCACACACACCTGTCTCACCACACACACACCTGTCTCACCACGCACACACACCTGTCTCACCACGCACACACACCTGTCTCACCACGCACACTCAACTGTCTCACCACGCACACACACCTGTCTCACCACGCACACACACCTGTCTCTAACACACACCTGTCTCACCACACACACTCACCTGTCTCACCACACACTCACACCTGTCTCACCACACACTCACACCTGTCTCACCACGCACACACACCTGTCTCACCACGCACACACACCTGTCTCTAACACACACCTGTCTCACCACACACACTCACCTGTCTCACCACACACTCACACCTGTCTCACCATGCACACACACCTGTCTCTAACACACACCTGTCTCACCACACACACTCACCTGTCTCACCACACACTCACACCTGTCTCACCACACACACTCACCTGTCTCACCACACACACTCAACTGTCTCACCACACACACCTGTCTCACCACACACACACACACCTGTCTCACCACACACACACATACACCTGTCTCACCACACACACACCTGTCTCACCACACACACTCACCTGTCTCACCACACACACACACACACCTGTCTCACCACACACACACCTGTCTCACCACACACACACCTGTCTCACCACACACACACACCTGTCTCACACACACACCTGCCTCACCACACACACCTGTCTCACCACACACACACCTGTCTCACCACACACACACCTGTCTCACACACACACCTGTCTCACCACACACACTCACCTGTCTCACCAGACACGCTATCCTTGCCATGAAAGAAACTGATAAAGTGTGTGTGTGTAGGTGTGTGCTGCTGCTGCGTAGCTTTCTGCTCCTGTCAGCTAGGTTGATTCGCTTCCCCTGAGGTAGTGTGTGTAGAACAAATGTGTGTGTGTGCGGGCATGAGTGTGCGCAGAGCCTGTGCGTGTTTGTGTGTGCGTGTGGGAAGGTCTCTTCCCTGCCCCTCCATGTCTGTGAGGATCTGCCTGAGGACTGGAGTCATGCTCCATTAATTAAGCAGCAACCTGCTGACTTTCAAGTGGCGCTGGCAAAATTAACCCCGTGTCTCCAAGTCGCAGAGAGCCTTTGTTATTTCAGACTTGATTACGGCTCTTATTGCCAGAATTAAATGAGCCTTAGATGGCACCTCTCTGCTGGAGGTCTTTTTGGTTCCTCAAATGGCTTGGTAAAAAAAAAAGAAATCCTATCAGATTAAAAAAATGTAATCATAACAAAGTGGCTGTTAAATTGTATTTTCAGCTATCTGGAGTAGAGCTGATTGGATGAGCAATTGATATGAAATAATCAGCCGGGTTGTGATTGTGTGGAAACCATGTATAGGCCAATCTGGTGATATACTGTAGTGTGGGCAACAAAACAGTGTAGATTTTGTATTAGCATGTATGAATATATAACTAGAAATAGCTCTTATGGACTTATGATTAATACTATTTGGCTGTGAGAATGTTCTGTATGCAGAATCTTCTTACTGTATGGTTTTAGGAGAGTTCATGTTTTCCTTTTCCAGCTTCAGCATTTCTTGCCTAAAAATCTCCAGATGTCACCCTGCATTGTAGCAGACTTCCACACCTCCCTCTGGTACACTTACTGGCTGTCAGGCCTCATCTCTCATTCTCGCAGGACCACCAGCTCCACACACCCAGTCTGGCCCTCCCCTCTGCCCACAAATAGCTGCACCAAACCCTGACAACAACTTCCAGCTTTTAGCCTCCTCTGCAGCTGCACTGGAGATAAAGAGGAAAAAGAAATCAGGCTCAGGGGGGGAAAGAAATGCAAAATTGTTGCAAGAAAAAAGTGCTTGTGTCAGAATATCCTGGTGGTTCTCCTGCCCCCCGAGTTGTAGGTGGGTGACGTGGCTTGGATGGATTCTGCTCGAGTCTCAGAGGGTTCAGGCACCATTGTATATTTCAGATGATGTTATAATAAGATACAAATAAAAAATGCGTGTGCGTGTGTGTGGGTCTATTGGAACCCTGCCGCTGTCTTCTGTCATCAGTGTGGAGCCTGTTGACCTGAGGTGACGGCTGGACTGTTGTGGTGTTGTCAAATGTCCTTGTCACAGACTGTCGAAGGTGGAGCTGCACCTCCCTATTGTCAGCTTCTATTAACTCTGCTCTCAACGCACACACACACATGCATACACACACATGCATACACACGTACGCACACACTTTAGCCCTCCTAAATGTCTGCCTCTGGCACATCCTGTTTTGAGGTTGCCCAGCTCAACACAGACGTCCCCCCCCCCCCCCCCGCCCCTCCGACCCCCCAGAAAAACTCTCTGACCTTCCCCCACATCGACCCTGTGGGGTTCCGTTTCTGTCAAGTGCCAGTTCCCCCCCACCCTGCCCTCCCCCCTCCGGCCCCTGTGGCCAGGGGCTCACCCTCTCTCTGGGACGGATCAGAACCCCTGTGCCAAAACCACGCCACCCCACCCAGGACAGCATGGCCATGCCTCCTCAGTACGATCCAGCAGTCAGCTGTCTTCGGAGACAGGTTTGACAGCGGTGTTTAAGTCCACGCCACACATAAAGGTGACGTATCAGGTGACACACAGTTGTAACCCAGCAACAAGTGTCTCGTTCTGCTAAGCTGCAGACTCAGTAATTGCTCATTTGCACCCTTCAGAGTATGCCTGACAACTGCACAAATAAAAAGATGACTGTTGGGACAAAAATGTGCTCGCGTGAGTGTGTCTGTCTCTGTGTGTGTGTGTGTGTGTGTGTGTGTGTGAAGTCTAAGGCTCAGGATCTTCCAAGCTGCCAAGCTTTTTTTAGAGACACAAAACCTGTAGGTTTCCACCCCACACTGAGTCACTGTCTAACCCTCAGCACTGTCTAACCCTCAGCCCTGTCTAACCCTCAGCCATGGACCGCTGTCTGTTCTCCCTCTCTCTGTTTTCTGTCTCTCTCTTCTCTCTTTCTTTTCTACCTCTGTTCTCCCTCAGTTCTCTCTCTCCCTGTTCTCTGCTCACATTCCCTTCATATTTCCCACCCCCCTGCACAACTCTCATCCAAACCTTTTTGGTGTTTTTGGACATTCGTCACCTTTCCCAGCTTCCTATCATGGTTTCATCTCGGAGGACAGAGGCCGTCTCTGACGACACCCTGCCAGGGCCAAGCCAGCTCACTGGATGTATCTCAACATAGCAGATGCCAGCCATACAAAGATGTTTCCAGAGATGAAAGAAAAACAGAGAGCAAAAGAAAAAGAGAGAGAGGAGGAGAAAAAAATAAGATAGACAATGTCTGAGAAAGACATATTTTCCAAAAAACATCCCTTGGAGCGACACCACAATAATTACCCTAGCTGGAGAGAGTGAGCGGCACAGCACACGAGAGATAATAATTCCGCCTAATGTCTGCTGAATGCCATTAATCAGCGGCATTACCCATAGTGCATTGGCTTTCTTCACAGTGATCAGAGAGCGCTGGTGTTGATGAGCCCCCGTCTTGATCCCCAACCATGTCAGCATTAGAAGAGACGACTCCCCCCTGCTAGTCACCACTGCAGCCTGCATCTCTCTCTCTTCCTCTCTACCTCTCCCTTTTCTCTATCTACCTCTCTCTCTCCCTTTTTGTCTCCCTCTCTCTTTCTCTCTCCCTCTCTCTCTACGTCTCTCTCTCCCTTTCTCTCTCTCTACCTCTCTCTCTCTCCCTCTCTCCCTTTCTCTCTCTACCCCCTCCTCCCTCTGTCTGTCTTTAAGCATCACGTCTCTCTCACAGTAATCTGGGAAAGTGATCCGCCTGCCCGTGTAGTACACGTCCCAAGACGACCCTGAGCTCTGCTCTACGCCCCTGTGCTCTGCTCTACGCCCCTGTGCTCTGCTCTACGCCCTGTGCTCTGCTCTACACCCTGTGCTCTGCTCTACGACCCTGTGCTCTGCTCTACACCCTGTGCTCTGCTCTACGCCCCTGTGCTCTGCTCTACGCCCCTGTGCTCTGCTCTACACCCTGTGCTCTGCTCTACACCCTGTGCTCTGCTCTACGACCCTGTGCTCTGCTCTACGCCCTGTGCTCTGCTCTACGACCCTGTGCTCTGCTCTACGCCCCTGTGCTCTGCTCTACGCCCTGTGCTCTGCTCTACACCCTGTGCTCTGCTCTACGACCCTGTGCTCTGCTCTACACCCTGTGCTCTGCTCTACGACCCTGTGCTCTGCTCTACACCCTGTGCTCTGCTCTACGACCCTGTGCTCTGCTCTACGACCCTGTGCTCTGCTCTACACCCTGTGCTCTGCTCTACGACCCTGAGCTCTACTCTACGCCCTGTGCTCTGCTCTACGACCCTGTGCTCTGCTCTACGACCCTGTGCTCTGCTCTACGCCCTGTGCTCTGCTCTACGACCCTGTGCTCTGCTCTACACCCTGTGCTCTGCTCTACGCCCCTGTGCTCTGCTCTACGCCCCTGTGCTCTGCTCTACGCCCTGTGCTCTGCTCTACGACCCTGTGCTCTGCTCTACGACCCTGTGCTCTGCTCTACGACCCTGTGCTCTGCTCTACGCCCTGTGCTCTGCTCTACGCCCCTGTGCTCTGCTCTACACCCTGTGCTCTGCTCTACGACCCTGTGCTCTGCTCTACACCCTGTGCTCTGCTCTACGCCCCTGTGCTCTGCTCTACGACCCTGTGCTCTGCTCTACACCCTGTGCTCTGCTCTACGACCCTGTGCTCTGCTCTACACCCTGTGCTCTGCTCTACGACCCTGTGCTCTGCTCTACGCCCCTGTGCTCTGCTCTACACCCTGTGCTCTGCTCTACACCCTGTGCTCTGCTCTACGCCCTGTGCTCTGCTCTACACCCTGTGCTCTACTCTACGCCCCTGTGCTCTGCTCTACACCCTGTGCTCTGCTCTACACCCTGTGCTCTGCTCTACGACCCTGTGCTCTGCTCTACGACCCTGTGCTCTGCTCTACGACCCTGTGCTCTGCTCTACGACCCTGTGCTCTGCTCTACACCCTGTGCTCTGCTCTACGACCCTGAGCTCTACTCTACGCCCTGTGCTCTGCTCTACGCCCTGTGCTCTGCTCTACGACCCTGTGCTCTGCTCTACACCCTGTGCTCTGCTCTACGCCCCTGTGCTCTGCTCTACGCCCCTGTGCTCTGCTCTACGCCCTGTGCTCTGCTCTACGACCCTGTGCTCTGCTCTACGACCCTGTGCTCTGCTCTACGCCCTGTGCTCTACTCTACGCCCTGTGCTCTGCTCTACGACCCTGTGCTCTGCTCTACACCCTGTGCTCTGCTCTACACCCTGTGCTCTGCTCTACACCCTGTGCTCTGCTCTACGACCCTGTGCTCTGCTCTACACCCTGTGCTCTGCTCTACACCCTGTGCTCTGCTCTACACCCTGTGCTCTGCTCTACGACCCTGTGCTCTGCTCTACACCCTGTGCTCTGCTCTACGCCCTGTGCTCTGCTCTACGACCCTGTGCTCTGCTCTACACCCTGTGCTCTGCTCTACGACCCTGTGCTCTGCTCTACGACCCTGAGCTCTGCTCTACGCCCCTGTGCTCTGCTCTACACCCTGTGCTCTGCTCTACACCCTGTGCTCTGCTCTACACCCTGTGCTCTGCTCTACGACCCTGTGCTCTGCTCTACACCCTGTGCTCTGCTCTACGACCCTGTGCTCTGCTCTACACCCTGTGCTCTGCTCTACGACCCTGTGCTCTGCTCTACGACCCTGTGCTCTGCTCTACACCCTGTGCTCTTCTCTCTCTCTCTCTCTCTCTCTCTCTCTCTCTCTCTCTCTCTCTCTCTCTCTCTCTCTCTCTCTCTCTCTCTCTCTCTCTCTCTCTCTCTCTCTCTCTCTCTGTCTCTCTGTCTCTCTCTCTCTCTCTCTCTCTGTCTCTCTGTCTCTCTCTCTCTCTCTCTCTCTCTCTCTCTGTCTGTTTTTCTCAGTCTAGTTCCTCTACCCCCCAATCTGTCATTCATACTCAGTCCATCTCTCTGTCTGTCTCTCTGTCTTACTCTGTATTGCTTGCTTTCAATCTCTCGCTCTCTCTCTGTCTGTCTCTCTCCTTTTCTCTGCCCTTCGCCCCCCCCCCCTCTCCCTCTCCCTCCCCTCCTTCTGTTTCGGCTTCCCTCCGGAGCCAGGGATGCATGGTGAACATCTGGGCACACCAAGCACTCGGCACCATTTATCAATATCAACATTGTTCCCTCACTAATGTCCTTATTGTCAACGTTTTCTCACCAGGCAGATATCCATTCTTTCTTTCTCTTTCCGGCGGTGGCGAAAAGGGTGTGCATTGTGGGGAAATCAAACACATATTTAACGATAATAGATAGACAGGCATCTGAATGGAGAGATTTGAGCAGCATGGCTCAGTGGAAAATCAGATCGCAACATCTCTAAGGTACAACATAATAGGAAGTAAAAGAATGCCTGTGCGCTTCAGCTGTTGTGAATTCTCTTTTGTCAGACCCTGGCCATTCCCTCTCATTGTTATGCTGTTCAGAGAAGGAATTAGATTTTTTTCAGACTTTTTCCCCATACCAGTAACGGACTTCCTTTGACACAATGGTGGACTTAATTAGGACATTTCAGAGTGATTTATTCACAAAGGGACACAGGCTGTACCTTGGACCATTTATTTGAAATAGGATGGACAATACCTCTGAAAATGTGCTAATGGAATGTTCAGGACATAACCCTTACGAAAACAGACAAGTAGCTAGGCTGACTTTCACATTTCCAGTTAATCAGTTGCAAATTGTGGTTGCCCCCCAGAGCAGTGATGGATTGTTCCATGATCACTATGATGACCTTATGCAAAAGTTGTTGTTTTATTTCGCTCTGGTAACATTTTAAAATTGTAGACGCTCCTAAATGTCTCATATAATGGTGTGTCATTTGAAAGTAACTTGTAGATTAAGCATTGGTATACACAATCCACCTGAATTGCAAATTATCTGGTTGAGTGAACCTAACATTTCTACTGTACCTGGCATTATACACTGAAGAGGTCATTTAGTAAATGTGCCCTCTTAAGTTCTTAACATCAAGACCGCTGAAGAGCATAAGACCAGTGTTCGTGTGTGGTTTGAGTATGATGACAGGCTACCCTTTACCTTCCCAGCCCCACTACAAACATTCAATCATGCTAAAAAAACTCAACACAAGTTATAATAATGTGGTGCCAACACACGCAATGTGGAAAAGGTCAGACTTTTAATGGCTTTACTCCCGACAGTAATCGCTTTTTGGTTAGCCGTGCAAAATAAATTAAAATACGTCTTGGTGTCACTCCGTGTGAGGTGAACCTCTGTCCCTCCGGTTCAATAAGTGACGTGTCTGGGAGTCAAGTCGCTGAGCGGTTAGGGAATCGGGCTAGTAATCAGAAGGTTGCCGGTTCGATTCCTGGCCGTGCGACAATTACGTTGTGTCCTTGGGCAAGGCACTTCACCCTACTTGCCTCAGGGGGAATGTCCCTGTCCTAACTGTAAGTCGCTCTGGATAAAAGCGTCTGCAAAATGACTAAATGTAAATAAAAGTGTTTTACCATATCGTCAACGAAGGGAGAGCGAGCGTCATGGCAGGCTGAAGACCGCTCACAACACAACAGTGGTGTGCCCACTTCCTCTGTGAGCAGGCGGCGCGTGTCGCATCCTAATCCTTCCCCCCGGAGTCGTGGTAGCGTTAAACTAGCAGGAATGAGTGCCATGCCGGGGAGTAAATGGAGGGAAGCAGTACGTCCACAATGCCCCTGTAAAGTGGCTGTCTTGTAAACGGTTGGATTAAAGCCTGTGAAGGCATTCCCACAGAAACAAAGCAGAGTGTCATTACACACACACACACACACTCGCGCACGCACACACACTCGCACACGCACGCACGCACGCACACACACACACACACACACACACTCTAACCATGTTCCTCCTGGCCTCAGACCCCCTGGGGAGGTGTGCCAACAGAGAGGGAAGGGTTGTACATGGTCTCTCCGCGATGTTATGGGTCATTGGTCACTGACAGTGTTTAAACACAATATTACTGTAAGGAAATACTGTACACGGATATGGACGTTTTAGGTGGCATCAGTAATGTGGGCCATGTATACACAACACCAATAATCAGCACATTCCCTTTCTGCCTTAAGGGCAAGTCGGTCAAATCGATTACCACTTCACTTATAGGCACTTTGGATCTACCAGACATAGCAATAGCAATTAAACCTTGACACAAATATCAATTACTAGAAACACACACACACACACACAACACCATGTCACACGGTGAGGACGGGGGAGCTTGCTCTAAAAGCCACTACTACTACGGTATTATGTGCTGTGGGTAACCACTAAACAAGGACATGCTCTGTTCTGTTGAGCCTCCCAAAGGATCGAGCTCTCTAACCAGCCTATTAATGCTTTAGAGTGAACTCATTAAGAGGCAGCCGTCTCTGTGACAAGAGCTCTATTAGCCATGCACAGTACATAGGCCCAGTCTTGGCCTTCATTCTCATTCCACGTGTGACCCCCTTCCTGACAAATGGGAAACTGGCTTTCAAAGGAACATGGTTAGGCATGACTGGCAAAGGAGACACCGCTCTCCCTCTCGCTCTCTTTCTCCCTCTCTCTCCCTCTCTCTCTTGCTCTGTCTTCTCTTGCTCACTCACTCACTCTCTCTCACACACACACACACACACACACACAGAACTTGTACTCTCTTTCTCATCTAACATCACAGCTTTTTTTCTCCTCTTCTTTCAGGCACATCCCACTTTAGCTTTAAAAAATAATAATAATAATAATATTCCTCCACCAGTTCTCATTCAATACTTTAATTGTGGAGCCGCCGAGTTGTGTGTTTGTGTGTGTTGTTATGTGTGCAAGTCAACACATTGTTTATGTGTGTGTGGAATAGCAACCTATTTTCCATCTGCAAATCACTCCTTTTTAGTGATACCAAAGCGGAGCCGTGTGTGTGAAATGGAAGTTACCGTGGCGTGTCTGTATATTGAGTGCCTGATGATCTATATAGAGATCCATACCATGCTAATGAGGTCTCTGTTTTGTGGACCTGCAGACTTTGATGGCACTTAAATAACAGTGCATTTCATTATGCTAATGTCGCTCAAAGACAGGCAGACAAACAAACAAACAAACAGGCAAGCTGGCAGACAGACATGCAGGCAGGCAGGCAGGCAGGCAGACAGACACACAGACATACATAGAGACAGGCAGGCAGGCAGGCAGGCAGGCAGGCAGGCAGGCAGACACACAGACATACATAGAGACAGGCAGGCAGGCAGGCAGACAGACACACAGACATACATAGAGACAGGCAGGCAGAAAGACAGACATACGTAGAGACAGGCAGGCAGGCAGGCAGACAGACACACAGACAGGCAGACAGGCAGGCAGAAAGACAGACATACGTAGAGACAGACAGACAGGCAGACAGGCTGCGTTTGATTTTGTACTGCCACGCCCCTGACTATGACAAAGGTGCCCTCCAGTAAACAAAATAGATTTCTGACCTGTGAAATTGCCTGTTTAAATTTGGAATAGCAATGCTGCAGTACTAATATCCACTACCATAACAGTTGTATTGCCTCATCAATAAGGTAACTAATCAACGAAGTAATGATTACTAATGGAAGAATTAACTAATGAGGAAGGATAATTAAACTTGTCCCTGAATTCCCTACTCCATTGCTCTATCCCACAGTCTAGGATACTATGCTCTTCAGTTGCCATGGCATCCAGCAAAGACAAAACGATGACATGTTTGTTTAAGGATTTTGAAGACTTGAGTTCCACCGGTTCTGAGGAGGAGAGAGAGAAAGCACAAATACACAACACATGTTCATTAATAAGTCTTCTGCATAGATCCCAAGCGCTAATAAGACAAACCTGCGTGTGTGAGGTAATGAGGAGGGACGAGAGTGACGGGCCCTCCCAGGTAATTAAAGAAGACAGCTGCTTCAGCATCGCCGATCAGTCTCACATCAACACAGCGTCATTATTAGCGGGCCTCCGCCCAGATTTGTGTCATTTCCCTCCTCGTCTAGGATAAGGATAAGCCCCAGAAAATTGTGCGTCGAAGCGGGTATCGAAAGTGGATCAGTGAGAGACACATGCCACCAAGAGTACACAAGCAGCTGTTTGGATGGGGCGTGTTAACATGGCCTGTTGCCAGCATGCTATATACTGTGTCCATCTACCATGCTGGCTGCTACACTGGCTGTTTTCTTGCTGTCGGTTTTGTGATACTGAGGGAAAACTTGAGCGTGTTCTTTATTCTTCACACGTGCAGAATTAGAGAGCGAAAAGAAAAGATCCCCGCTTTATTATCCCTCTTTATCTCCTCTTCTCCTCCTCCTCCCTCCTCTTTTCCCACCCCGGATCCATCCGTTTTTTGTTTTCGTTCCTTCGATGTCTGCCGATCCCATTAAGCTCTTCCCACTCTCTCCGTCTCCACATGTCCACCTCCTCGCTGCTCTCCTCCTGTCTCTCTCTGCTGCGTGTGCGTTCACCAGCCCAGTGTCATGCCTGCATGCATCAGAGACCCGCTAACAAATTACACGGAGTAGCCACTGTGCTTCCCCCTCAAACTCAGCTGTCAGGTGGGGTTACTGAGGCATCTGCCTGCCCCTCCTCCTCCACAGACCCCTACACCATCATCAACACCCTCTTCTCAAACCCACCCCCTCATCCATCCCTCCGCCTCAACAGACCTCCACACATCCCTCCTTCTTCGACTCCCATTCCCCTTACTCGTTCTCGCATTCCTTCCCCCCCCCCCCCCCCCCCCCCCCCCCCTCCATCCCGCCCTGCCCTGTAATAGTGTACGGAGCCCTGAGTCCAGCTTGTCAGCGCTGTGTATGTACCTGAAGCCTCTCTACTCTGGCAACGGAGGACTTGCAGTCCCCGGCAGATATTCACTCAGACCCACTAAGTGCTGGACCTCCACCCTAAGCTTGCTATCAAGCTGTGTATACAGTAGATTATTTTGTATTTCGTCCATGTGATTATCTGGTGTGACAGATGTGTGTGATGTGAGGGAGGGAAAAAAAAATGTCAGGGGAGATATGTTGTTGGTCTGGACTGACACATAGACACCTTTACATCAATGTGGTCCTTAGTGTCTCATAGCCTAATCAACAGCCTTTCATGGCGGGGAAGAGGCTGAGCGGGGAGTGATTAATAGGCTAATAGGCAGGCAGCGACCTCCGGAGGTCCTTGGATTATCTGCTGCTTGAATAGAGGCACAGCTCGTCAGCTTTGTTTGTCGGCACCTTCAGCCACACGATCTGCAGATGGATTCGATGGATTTCATCGATGGCCCAGGCGAGGAGAAAAGGAGTTATTGGGCCATTACGTGTTATCGATCAAGACCAAAGTGGAATTTGAACAGCTGCACCAGCAAGAGGTTGCATTTGTGTGAAAAGACAGACTTGGTTTGGCGTCTTGAGTTTTTCTTCGGGTGTCGTAAATACAGTTTTCTGACAGGCGAACTTTGACCCCTGCAAGCAATTCAGGGGGGGGGGGGTGTTAATTACAGTGCCCGTCATCCACTGTTTACCCTGGCTAAGAGACATCTAAATGTTCCCGTAAGTCATAGCGTGGAGCCATCTTCTGTCTGGGCTCATCTGACTCACCAGGGCCTAATGGACGTCTCAACCTCCGACAACCTTCGTGGAGACCCATGGGAGGTTAGCGGAGCATGACCCTGCCACGCTACAGCCAGCCACCAGCCGACCCAACCACCACTGCTGTGAAAGGTGATCCTCTCCCACCTCTGTGATGGACCTGCCCATTGGTATGCATTGCTTTTCTCTGGACATGAGTGAGGTGGGTCCTGTCCTCCAGGTCTACTCTGGAGGAGTCAGGGTCACGACCCTACAGAGCCAGCAAATGGTGTAGTGGGAGATATATCTGTCCATTCAGACCAGTAAAGCATCTACTGGTGAGAAGAGAGGTCTGATGCTTGGTTTCCTAGGTGACCCATTTTCTCACTCGCTCTCTCCCCCTGACTCTGTCCCCCTCTCTCTCTATTTCTCTGTCTCCCTCGCTCTGTGTCCTTCTCTCTCTCTCTCTCTCTCTCTCTCTCTCTCTCTCTCTCTCTCTCTCTCTCTCTATCCTCTCTCTCTCTATCTCTCTCTCTCTTTCACTGTCCATATTTTCATCTCTCTCTGTCTAGGGAATGTTTTATTAAGTAGAGATGGTAAGCTGGTGACATGAGGCTGTGTTCGGCCAGGCAGGCTCCTCACAGGGATGCTCTGTTTCTGGGCCTGAGGCCCCCTCGCTCAGGTCCCCCCGGTGGATCTCTCCAGTCAGGTGGCTGAGCGGTGAGGGAATCGGGCTAGTAATCCGAAGGTTGCCAGTTGGATTCCCGGTCATGCAAACTGACGTTGTGTCCTTGGGCAAGGCACTTCACCCTACTTGCCTCGGGGGAATGTCCCTGTACTTACTGTAAGTCGCTCTGGATAAGAGCGTCTGCTAAATGACTAAATGTAAATGTAAATCTCTGCCTCGGTCCCTTTCTACACGAGGGTCGAAATTTCAAACTGAAACGTGAAACCAACCCGATTAGCTGTGAGCATTGGGTGTTCTGGTGGAGCAGGGAGCTTTGACCTGCTGTGTAAGAGGCTGATCAGGTAGCAGGGATGCACACGAGCCAGCCCTCAGGGATACAGGCACCGAGACGGACGCATAAATCCCCCCTCAGGACCCCCTTCCAGCATGGAGCCTGGAGCCAGGATGGATACCTGCTTTGAAATTCCAACTTGGATTAAGTGAGAGAGCTGAGGGGGGGTGAAACAGTTAAGTCTTAATTTACTGTATATAAAAAAGTTACTTGTAAAGTCTTAATTTATATCCTACTTCTTGTGGTATTCTGTTTCTGTGCATTAGGAGGATGGACAGGATACGTGGAAGAGTGGGATGGGAGGAGTCCTGAGGAGAGAGGAGTGATGCATACACTTCCACCCAGCGTTAAAGGGGGGATGAGACAATGCCGAGATCAGCCTTAACTCTACTGTTGGGAACGCTAAGAGTCGTGGTATAGCCTGCAGTGTAAACGCTCCTCTTGTCTCTTTGTCAACCGAGAGAATAGCGAGCAAAGAGCTACAAAAGTGCTCTCCCTCTCCTCCATGACACTCTGGAGCTTCTCTCTCTCTCTGTCTCTCTCTCTCTCTCTCTCTCTCTCTCTCTCTCTGTCTCTCTCTGTCTCTCTCTCTCTCTCTGTCTCTCTCTGTCTCTCTCTGTCTCTCTCTCTCTCTCTGTCTCTCTTTGTCTCTCTCTCTCTCTGTCTCTCTTTGTCTCTCTCTCTCTCTGTCTCTCTCCACGCCAGGCAGATGACAGCCTGCTTGAAATCCCACCTGCGATTTGTTCAGGGCCTTGACATCTCTTTCTTCTTCTCATCAAAGTGACGTTGTGTATTCACTTACCTCTTCATAGACGACGAGGAAGGGGCAGCTCATGTCACCGGTCTTTACTTTAGCGGGGAGAAGCACAGAAGGGCTCTTCTTTCGGCTGCTTGAAGCTTGAGCCCAACACCCGCCCCGGTCATTACGTCTTGGAGAGACATGTCCAAGTCCTTGTGAAAATTGGCCCTGTCCTCAGAGTGGTCCTGGGCTGCCCATACTCCCTGCTGCAGCTGCAGGTAGTAATTACTGATTAGAGTCAGGGAAAGTGGGAACAAATGCACTGTATAATCAGAGTGTACGTCAACTGTGGGAGCCCTTCACAATGGATTGTAATTAACAAGGTAATTGGGCAGAGATGGGGATGATTTCCTGCGTTCCTCGTTATTTGCATGTGATTGTAGATGTTTGCTCTTTTTTTTTTTCTTCTTTTTTTCCCTCCTGCGTTCTGAGGTGTCGTTATTAATGAGTCCAGGCTTTCGGAGGCTGTCACGGTGATGCGTTCTCTAGTTGATGGTTTGTTTTGAATTCGGTTTGGTCCTGTTTCGCTTGTCGACAGTGGTTCAATGCTCTGCTTGCCATTGATGGCTTTCAAATTGATTGACCATTTGGCACACTATTGAGATACTACTGACTATTGAACTGATTATAAAGGAGCTTTCCTTCCTTATTTGTCTAGTGAGGAAAGATGAGCGGTCTCACCATCCTACTGAAAGATTCAGATACGACTCAGAGAGACAAACATGCATACAGTGGACATACAGTATCCTATAACGTGTCAGCAGGTCATGTCTCCAGAAAAGCACAGTCAATCCAAGAACCTTTAGAACTATGTATATACAGTTCATCATACAAGCATGTGATTGAACCATGATGATGGGTTATGCAGATGTTTGCATTCTACAGCTGCATGACTCATATTTCGGATAGTATTCTATCAATACCTAGTACATTTACATTTAGTCATTTAGCAGATGTGTCAGGGAAGTGACTTACAGTAAGTACAGGGACATTACCCCGAGGCAAGTAGGGTGAAGTGCCTTGCCCAAGGACACAACATCATTTTGCACGGCCGGAAATCGAACTGGCAACCTTCTGATTAATAGCCCGATTCCCTACCCGCTCAGCCATCTAACTCCCTATTGTAGTACTACTACATACTACAATCAAGCCTTTGAATTGACTTGCTTGACGTCCACTTGTCTCAGCAAAATCATTCTGCAGGTGTAAAACATGAACGCGCTTCACAGCAGCGTAAACACATGCTGCTGCCACGTTCGATAGGAAACACATTCATTTGGATTGACCCTGTGAGCCTATTAGGGCAGCCTGCAGGAAGGCCTGTTGCGTGCCTTACTCTCTGTGAGAGTAGCCCCTTAATGAGCGTCCGCAGCGTCACATGGACACTGTGCATGAAACACTCCGACGCCACGATGTATCTTTTCTTTTTTCCAATTTTATTCAACGTTCGGGGTCAGATTAAGGTGTCGCGGTTTGGCTGGCTCTCGTTTCCGTGACAACACCGCGGTCCCCAAGGATATTAGTCCGAGAGCGTGCGGAAAAACTGTTCCGTTTTTTGTTTGTTCCGCTAAAGCCAATTTCGTATCTACTGACTTACCTTTTAAGCTCACAGTAAGGGGTATGTATGTCGTGGCCAGTGTGGGTTAGACGTGTTGTTCCTTCACAGTGCTGAGTAATAGAGTTTGAAGAGCCCCCCTCTTCATGAATTGTATACAGCGTGTTAACATCAATGTCAAGGAGCTAGACCCAGTAGCTCAAGGCTCTAGTCAAACCTCAGAGAACCTACTCACTCTAGATAAGATACACACACATTACCTTTCAGATCTTTTTTAAGTCGGCGACCCACCCCTGCCCCAACCCCACCCACCCCCCCTCCCCACACACAAAAAAACGAGGAGGGGAAATTGATGGAGCATGAAGGGTGTTTAATAATATATAAGGTTTTCAAAATTCAATCTTGGAATTATGTGATGTTGAGGGGGGTGCAAATCGACATGGAATAGAGTGTATATTTGACAGGCGACATGATTCTTTTTCATGTAATTGATTTGCTTTGCCATTTGTTTTATTTTTTTTCCTACCCTCAATGCGGGGCCAAGGCAACATGATAGATGAACCTGATGTTGTGCATTTCCCCCCTCTGTGTCTCTGCTCACGCCCGTTGCCATTCTGTTTTGCTGTCAACAGTGGAGTTTTCCTTCTTCCCTCAGAGCGGTGCTAGCCCGCGTGTTTGAATGCTCTTTGATGTTTTCTACTGGTTCTTTCTGGTTCATTATCAAAGACGCAATTAAAATATCTGGTGTAGCGACGGTGGGGAATTCAACAGGGCATTGACATTGGAGTCATTATCTGTGTAAACTGGAAACACATTAATAGAGATATTATACCATCAATCATGTTAAATATACTTTCTCCGTGTTGAACTGTGTGTGCTTGGGGGATGGGTTAAGTGCATGTGTACATGTGTGTGTGCGTGTGTGCATGGGTTGGTGGATGTGTGTGTGTGTGTGTGTCTGTGTGTGTATATGCATGGACGTGTGTGTCGGTCCACACACACCATTATAGCAATTGCTGTCATCTGATTGTGACCTCAGCAGCTAAGGAATGGTTGTCCCCGACAACACCAGGCTCATGAGGAGCAGCTTGTTTAGCTGTGGGTTCACCCCCACAGGTCAGCTGTTTGCAGGTCGAATGTATCCCGACACATTCAGCAGCCCTCCGGGCCGTGCGTGTTCTAACTGGGGGGGATGTGAGACTGGTGGTGATCAGGTAGTGGTACCTGGCTGATTGTCTCTGCTAACATTAAGAGTGCGATGGTTCAGCCCCTGATCTTAGGCTCAGTCCTCCTCCTCCAGGGATGTTCCCCACTTCATCTACGAATCATCCTCTTCGTGTATCAGTTAACAGTCGTGGGAATTTCTCGTCTGTCATGCAAAGGGTTAGCCTGGCTCTGCCCTCCTACATACTTCCGCTCAATTTTTTTTTTGCTTCCATAGGGCCAATCAGCGAACAGAGGGAGTGGCTGAGAACGATGACGTTGATGTTGTGTGCCAGTTTGAGTTGTAGTTCAGTAATGGCAGCGGAGAAAAGATGCGAGCCAAGCTATTCATTCGGTCCGTTGTGGCAACGCTGCCGAATATCCAAAAGTTAAAGCCGGAGCAAGAACAATCTTTGCTACGTTTTGTTGGTGGCCATGATGTTGTGGCCTTCCTCCCACGAGGTTCGGGAAAAGTTTGATTTTCCAGTTACGGCAGCTAGCTCTGTTACAGTAGTGGTGATGGAGTTGGCTAAGGCGAACGCTAGCGATTGGTTATGGCAGATCAGAGTGGCTCTGGGCAGATCCAATAGTTTTAAACTTCATCAGAGTACTCGCCTTCAAGGAAGTTAACGCTTGTCAATGGAGCGATCCCAGACCCTGTACAAATGAAATGTACAAGGGTCTGGTTAGGACCAGGCTAGCAAAGGGGTTCTTCATGGGCACAAATGGGTTGTTAACTGTAAACAGTTTGACATCACTCCAGATCCTGTGTTGTGTGAGTCGAGGGTTTTTAAGTGCATGGCTGTGTGATTAGGCTGGCCCTGCCCTGTTAGGCTGTCTAATTTACTGAAGTCTCGACCACTATAGAGCACTAACAATCAAGCATGAAGGAGGAACAAACTGCCTATCCTCCATGCGCTGTTCTACGCTGCTGTACAACCTTTCCCCTCCAGGAAATATTCAGACTTTCTGTTCTGTTCTTTCTTCTTTTCTCTCCGCCAAAATGCTCATTCAATTTTAACATTCGTATGAGAGAGCGAACAGCTTGCGGGGGGGAGCGGTGTAATTACCACGGTTATGTCAGGCGAAGCTGAGCAAGAGAGCCTGGGGAGGAAAAGACCACTGTGTGATGATGGTTCAAAATTAATGGAGAATTTGAAATGAATCAATAGCTAATGAAAATGTGTGTTCACTCTATTACTGTTTTTATGACGGGTGTAGCCTCCGGGGCTGCTATTGTTACCGGTCTGGCTAGCACCATCTCTCTCTCTCTCTCTCTCTCTCTCTCTCTCTCTCTCTCTCTCATCTCTATCTCTCTCTCTCGCTCTCTCTCTTCTCTCTCTCATCTCTCTCTCTCTCTCTCTCTCTCTCTCTCTCTCTCTTTGTTTCTCTCTCTCTTTCTCTCTCATCTCTTCATCTCACTCTTTCTCTCTCTCTCTCTTTGCTTTTTTGTTCCCTCATAGATGAGTCATAAACGCATTCATCTCACATTTCTATGAATCAAACAAGGGTGGTGGGTGTTAAACAGGAACGTTTGGCACTTCAGTAAAAGTGTGACATCTCTCTCTGCCCCACACGTCTCTGTGACAAACCCAACACTTTTTTAAAGCAAGGTTAACATTGTTCCCATCTCCTCAGCTCAAAGACCATTCCAGGAACATTGGACTGTGTTTATCAATCTGGACGACTAAAACCAAACACAACCAACCAGGCATCGTCCCTCTACTGAACTAAAGAGGCTACTAAGGAAGGATTACAACAGCAACAAAACTAGGAAAAGGGAGGACCTTTTCTGCCACTTATCCAGGTTGTACTGCGCTGGTGTGCACACCAGTCCACAGCTCCCAGAAGGTTCACGGATCATTTCTCTTCCCTGACACGGTGCGCTCCGCCGTTCCCTACGGGGCACCTGGCGACGCGTGACACCGCTGTTGTAGGTGTGCTGAGAACTACCTATCATCACTTCCTGTTTCCCCCGCGGGCTCTCTTTGACTGAGACGCTGTTCGTGTTAACTGCCCCCCCACCCCTCCCTTGATAGCTTCCTGTGGTGTTTCTCAAATAAATGTAACGGTCTAAACAGACGCGAGACTAACGTGGATGTCTTTCCAAGGTTGGTACAGAATGGGGGGGGTGTCCTGGGCTGTGGCCCGGCAGTGAGGGAGTGTTGGGCTGTAATGCCACTGCCTCAGACATATGAGTTTCTGTTATTGCCTCTCGGCGGTGCAACAAAACAAGTATTTAATAACTTCACCGAGCTCATTTGGACGAAGACTAACCATATCGTTCACTGTGTTACCGTCAGTGAGCAGCTCCCAGGGAACACTTCAGACAGTGTCTGGCCCTGCATGTTGAATTACGGGGATCGTGTAAGAAGTTTCGCGTCTCGCCTCTCAAAAACGATGAATGTGCGTGTGCTGATGTCGCTGCTCCATCGCAGGCCTCGCCATGACATCTCGCCGTGATGCTGTGACGCCTCGCCGTGACGCCTCGCCGTGACGCCTCGCCGTGACGCCTCCCTGTGAGCACGTGAAGAAGCGCCCTGCTCCTCGTTTGGGATGGGGTCTGGAGGACACGGCCTCACAGCTGCGGCCAGACCATTTATATTCTGGTCACCCTGGCAGACCCAAAGAGTCATGGCGCCCCAGGGTCATGAGCCCCCGAGCGATTAAATGAACCATTCACTTTTGTGTCTGGCCAAGACGGAGAGGAGGAGACAGAGAGGAAGAGACAGAGAGGGAAAGGGAAAGAGAGATGGAGAGGGCAGGGCAGGCGGGGGCAGACACCTTATCATGCCACAGGATCCTGCAATCATCTTTGGAGGCAGATGGGTGACCTAGCCACCAAGCCTGTGAATACCCTTCAGCCAGCCAGCCAGCCAGTGAGCAGGCTAGCAGGTGGCCTCACGTCCCAAACATAAAGCATTAATCCAGTCAGACAAATAAGCAGCCTGGCTAATAGCACGCTGCCAGAAGCTTATGTTTCCTCCATTACTAGGACTTGTTTAATTTGTCTCCAGCTTTGGGGAGAGAAAGAAGAAGGCGATGGAGGGAGCGAGGGGGGTGAGGAGAGAGAGGGAGAGGGGGGGTGAGGAGAGAGAGGGAGGGGGGGGGTGAGGAGAGAGAGGGAGAGGGGGGGGTGAGGAGAGAGAGGGAGAAGGGGGTTGAGGAGAGAGAGGGAGAGGGGGGGGTGAGGAGAGAGAGGGAGAGGGGGGGTGAGGAGAGAGAGGGAGAGGGGGGAGGGAGAGGGGGGTGAGGAGAGAGAGGGAGAGGGGGGTGAGGAGAGAGAGGGAGCGAGGGGGGTGAGGAGAGAGAGGGAGAGGGGGGGGTGAGGAGAGAGAGGGAGAGGGGGGGGGGGCTGAAAGGACAAAGCTCTGAAAGTGCCCAGCTTGGCAGCAGAGGAGAGGAATTAAGTGTAGTTTGTGTGTTGTCAGCAGTATCGCACACACACACGCGCACACACACCCTGCTGTCCCTATCAACGTCTAGTGTGACGCTTCTGTGGGCTTTTTGACAATCAGGCGTTAGCTACGTTAGTCTTCGTTTAAAGCTTAAATGAGTTCACAGTACTGACACTTCACTCACTGACAGTTCATACAGAGTATTAAACTGCATCAAAGTGTCTGACCCCCTGAGAAAGAAAGTGATGTATTACTTCAACACTTTTTTTACTTCACTTGCAACATATGTTTGACTACTTTATGCATTAGTACGTTGTTCAAATATTCGCTAAAACAGACGACCATTTCGTTCAAGCAGTCCACCACACTCACAACCGATCTACAGATCTTTGTTTTGCTCAGTGGACAGTCGGTGATGTGTGTGTGTGTGTGTGTGTCTGTAGGGCGGCAGTGTGTGCTGATGCGCTCCGGGGTAGTGTTGTGCTGGAGGGCCGGGCTGTGCTGTAAACCCTGGGCGTGACTGTAGTCAGGGTGCAGCCAGCCTCCTCAGCCGCCTCCCTAATGGTTAGTGACAGTCGCTCAGTGGTAATGATCACCTTTGGGTCTTCCCTCCCCTGTTTGTCTCAGTGACAGGCGGCCCAGAGGACAGATCAATACTCCCCCCGTGTAGACCCCCCCCCCCCCCCCCCCCCTCAACACCCCTCATCTCCTCTCACCTCACGGTGCATCTGACTCAGATGAGCGACTTTGACTCGCCCCTCAAGACCACTTTTTATCTGCCTCTCCTCCGCTGCCTCACATCATCACACGTTTCTCTGTTGTCGATTTATCAGCGGTTAACCTCCGCGGCTCACGTACACAGGACCTTGAAGCAAAACTTGCGAAAAAGAGAGTTTTACACATGTGATTTATTCACCCCATGCTATTTAGCAATTAGCTGTAGGTGGGGCCTTGATTTGTAATTGCCTTGCGAGGCGACTCAGGGCACTTCTAGAACATTCTGGGCGCTGTCTCCAACATCCAAGTCCTCATCAAGCTCTCCCTGCTACTTCCGGCTAATGAGGTTTTATTAAATTACAATTGTACCTCACACGTTTAACAGAAAGATTAAATTGGCGGCATTCTGCTGGGAATATGTTTTTATAATACAAGTGTAATGATGGGAAGTACTGAATGTGCATGAGCGGGAATAAGTCATTTAGCATGCTGCAGAACATGGCGAGGGCTTAGCTCTCTGAGAGCCACGTACTGCAACGACGGTGGATATCTAATGAATATGATGTGACTGTGTCTAATTTGGCTGCTTCACAGCATGTGGGATTTCTGAAGGACTGATATCTGACTAAATGCTGAATTAAAGGCGAGTCTTGTTAACTGTTGATCAGTCCAGTCAACCTGCTGAGGGATCAGAACCACGGTCTTTGTCTGATTTCATTCTGTCTGCCAACTGTACAGTGCTGACCAGGAAGAAGATACAACGACAATGGATAGGTCTTTCAAAGACAGAAACATCTCTTGTCATTTGTCGACGATCAACTACGCGGGCTGAAAGAGGGTCAGATGGAGGGAGAGAGGTGAGGTGGGAATGGAGGCAGTAGATTCGATTGATATAGAATTGTATTCATCCACTAAGGGACATTCCAATGTACATTTATATTGGAGCTGGTGTAACATCAAAATGATCAATATAAAAATACAAATAATAAACGTTTACGTTACACAGTGATAATACGACACAGGAACAGGAGAACATGATGATCGGCAGTTCACTTTTCCACAAGATACAAGTCACACCTCATTAGAAGCAAGAAGGGGAGTGGGGGTCTAATGTCTGCAGTGAACACTTGCACACGCACACAAACACGCACACACACACACATAGGGGGGGGAGAGGGGGAGGAAGGGAGGGAGGGGGAGGAGAGAGGGACGAAGGGAGGGAGGGAGAGGAGAGGGGGGAGGGAGAGAGAGAGGAAGGGAGGGAGAGAGAGAGGGAGGAAGGGAGGGAGAGGAGAGGGGGAGGAAGGGAGGGAGGGGGAGAGGGAGGAAGGGAGGGAGAGAGAGTGGGAGGAAGGGAGGGAGGGGGAGGAGAGGGGGAGGGAGGGAGATCACGCGGAGGCAGAATGAAACATGTCTGCCTGTCACCTGCCACACACTATAAATGGATGGCCCTGCAATCTGGCCATCAGTGACTTATCTCCCCAAGCAAAAGAGGGAAAAAAATGCACAAAAAAAAGGACACGCATATGAAAAAACACGACAGAGAAGAGTTTCATGTTATAAGTCACCATAATTTGTTACAATTTCAAAAGACAAATATGACAGGGTGGAATTACTTTGCGCCGGCAGAGGCAGTCATTTGCAAATGCCACAGAGCCCAGGTATAAATCTCCACTCTGGATCCTCTGCTTTTGATCTCTGGGTGTGTGAGCAGGGACAGTCTGGTGGAGCGCGAGCGCTCTGTTAACACACACACCTCGTATTAATGCTGCCACTGGGGTCTGCTGGAATGGTCCGTCAGTGATCATCCCTATTCCCTAACAATAGAAATGCTTGTGGATGGGTATAGGCCCTCACAGTAAAGGAGGTAGAGACGCCTATGAATAAGTGATCTCACATGATCTCAGCGCAATCTGCAGGCAGATACATGAGGCTACGAGGCTTTGATTGTGGTGGAAAGAATTCACATTCTCATGGAAAAGTACCTCACAAAAAGCGCATTTGTGTGCACGTGTATGTCTGCGTGTGTGTGTGTACGGGTGGGGGAACTAATACTGTGTGAGCTTCTTCTTCTTGTTTTTTGGGCTGTTTTCAGAAATTGTAACCCCACATAACAACTTCATCGGCATAGCACAGTGAAGAGACAAGGCTGCCAGTCTTAACCACAACCCCCATGTCAGTGTAACTGTGTTTCAACTCTCCCATATTTTGACCACATCAGAAAAATGTGCAGAAATTCAGAGCCAAAGAGGGCACCGTGGATTTTCCACTTCCCTCCCCGACCAAATCCCACTATTTCAGGAGATTAACCTCGGCATGCGATAAATGTTAGACTTCTTCTTCCCCTCCAATTTCCTTGAAGCCAGAAACTCCAGAAGCCACAGCCGCATGTAAGATAAAAAATGATCACCTAATTCACTCAAGCACAAAATACAATTCCAGTACTGGGAGAGAGAAAGAGAGAGAGAAAGAGAGAGAGAGTGGCACATATGCATTGGAGTAGGCCCAAGAGTCCGCTTGTGGGAGTGCACAGTTCAATCAAATTATTATTATTAAATGAAGCACTCGTTCAAAGGGGACCTGTGCATAGTAAATAGAGCCCAGCGTGGAGTCTGAGGATTTCCTCTCCTCTCTTATCCCCTCAGCATAAGTGCTACAGTGCTGTGGTCCTCTCTATCGACACACTCCAAGCCCTGCGTAAGTGTGTGTGTTCTGGGCAGCAGTGTGTGCGTGTGTGCGTGCGTGTGCTTACGCGTGTCACACGACGACAGAGATGAAGCAGCCGCTGTTCAGATGTGATGGCAGACGGCCGCGTCTCCTCACTCTGACTCTGCTCCCGTGTTTAACATCGGTTCATTTCAGAAGCATTCGACAGCTGTGGGTGGCCAGCATGAATCCCAGCCTGGCTTGAGACTGGCGTTCAGGAGACCCGGGAAGGCACCGCTACTGAGACCACGGCACGGGGAGTGTGAGGAGGTGCGGGAGAGACGAGAGTGACGTGTGGGGGCAGGGGGGGGGGAACCTCACTCTCTTGCCTGACCTATCTCTTTACAGTTTACATGTTTACATTTACATTTAGTCATTTAGCAGACGCTCTTATCCAGAGCGACTTACAGTAAGTACAGGGACATTCCCCCGAGGCAAGTAGGGTGAAGTGCCTTGCCCAAGGACACAATGTCATCTGGCACGGCCGGGAATCGAACTGGCAACCTTCTGATTACTAGCCCGACTCCCTCACCGCTCAGCCACCTGACTCCCACATGTTTACAACCTCATCAGCGCTGCATTCTAAAGTGAGGCCTTCGCTGTGATTTGCCGGAACCTCTCGGTGGGGACTGTGAAACCCGCCCCCTGGAAGCCCCCTCCACAGCTGAATAATGCATGTGGACAAACAGCAGATGACTAATTAATGTCCGCCGGTGGCACAACAAAGGTGTCCCTGGGCTCTCGTCCACATTAACGAGCTCATTGGCTATGCCTCACCCGGGTTTGTGTGAGAGTGGGTAGATTGAGGCCCTGATTAGAACTAGGCCGGAGAGGTGTGTGTGTGTGTGTGTGGGCGGCGGGGGGTTCAAAATTATTGAAATGCCATCAATGCCCAGAGGGGGCACAAGTATATCATAACATTCAGCGCCTGAAGTGACGTAGACTAACAGAAGTTCTTTGAATATTTAGAGGAGGGGGGGATAAACGATTCATCTTGTTGGCAGGACGGAAGCTTGTTTGCTTGGCTCTGAAGTCTTGAACGCGTGCCATGGCTCTGTGGGTCTGCGCTCAGGTGATAATATGACGGAAACATCGCAGCGGACTCCACTCTGGCCAAACGTAAACATATCCATTAGTGAGCGAGGTCTGCTCAGTTTAAATGTCACGTCATAAACTGATGTGTCTGACTGTCAGTCTGTTTATCTGCCTGGCTATTCAAATGACCTCTACCTCAGTGCGCTGTTGAGTCATTATTTGTTTTATATCTGCAATTGCAATCAATCATGACTGCTATGTCTGGTCCATAAACTGTCTGACTGGATCATGTGTGATTTCTATGAAGCAGTCAGCGGGTGGATTTCTGATTCTATTGAGAGTGGAGAAAAATGCCCGCGGCCTCTCGCAACCCTGCCTTAGTATAACAGAGAGATGTAGAAGTGAACTGGAGTTAATACGTTTGACAAAGTAGCGCTTCTTTTCCTGAATCCTAAAAGCTAGCGCAGCCAGGGCTCCTGCTGTACAGGTGGCTTCTGACTGGCTCTGTCAGGTCGGATCACATCGGCACGCCTCCCCGCTGTTCCTCAAATGCTCGTCAGAGTACAAAAGCAGGGAGGGGTAGGAAGTTCCTCCTTCTCTGCCTCTCTGTTGTTTTATTCATGCCGCTCAGGGTTCATTTGCCAAGTCCTCCGTTGTAGATTTAAGAAGACAAACAGCACGGCAAATCCGGCTGAACAGTGTTCAGACTAAATGACATTTTGCTCCGTCGCTTCGCTAATCTTAAAGAAAACAGTGGCGGATCAGCGCATAAACCTTTTGTCTCTGGGGTGAATATCGCTCTCCCAATCGTGACGGGAGGGATTCTTTGAAGTGTCGCGGTATCTTGAGGGAGGCCCTTGGCGTGCGCCGGATCACCAGAACCCCCACCGCGCACTTATTTAACAGGAGGCATACTGTAGCATTAAAAACAAAATACTGGTGTGCTCCATCCCTCTACGGAAAACTACTGCGGTGGAGGGTTCCTCCAGAACCGTCCTCATTCCAGTGCGTTTGCGCTCATGCTAATGACTCGGCAGCAGGGAGATTTAATGAAGGCGAAGTCAGGCGCTAACGGAACTAGCCAGGGAAGAAGAGAGAGCGCTTTGGGGGGATACTAAAAAGAGGCAGGGAAGATGGGATACAAAGGTATTGAGAGGGAAGGAGACTTAAAGAGGGAAAGATTGAGAGTGTGGATATGTGGGGAGGAGAGAGCGGGATGGACAGATTCTGGTTGACAGCTAGACACGCAATGTTCAGGAGTCAGGTGGAGTCAGGAGTCGGGAGTCAGGTGGCTGAGCGGTAAGAGAATCGGGCTAGTAATCAGAAGGTCGCCGGTTCGATTCCCAGCCGTGCCAAATGACGTTGTGTCTTTGGGCAAGGCACTTCACCCTACTTGCCTTGGGGGAATGTCCCTGTACTTACTGTAAGTCGCTCTGGATAAGAGCGTCTGCTAAATGACTAAATGTAAATGTAACTCTGCGTCCTGGGAGCAGCTTCTGTCAAAGATAAAAGTGACCATCTGAGGCCACAAGAATATATCCTCCTCTGACTCATTCTCAAAAACAATTCTTAATCTCCAGAGGGCAGCGGGCAACCACAAAAAGCTTCACGTCATGGCCGTCACACATGAAGCGCCACATGTAGAGCTGCGGTTCTATGTTGACTCGTCTGACGTTCCCAGCTGTTTTGCAGGCGCCTGCTCAGGTGCGTCAGATGCTAAAACAGGCAGCGGGCTTGACGAGAGGTCGCGGGTCTCTAACTTTAACTGGCTCCATCCAGCCATCCATTCATCGCTTGTCGTTTAATGAGATCACGTTGCTCATCAAGGTTCATTTGCTGTGCACAGACAAACCAGATTTAATTAGGCCCCCGCCACAGAAAGAGGCACGCGGGTGAACGGAGGCCTGCTTCTGAAAATAATGACACATTTACATTTAAACATCAATTTCTAATTAGTCTTTGGGGTTTTTGTAGAGTGGAAAGTTCAGCAAATGACAAACAAATGTGTTGCCAATTATACATTCTGAAACAGCAAACTATTTGTTAAATTTTTTGTCTCTTTTTTTGTGTTTTTAGTTTTGTTTAGCTGCTTGGCTCTTTTTCCCTCTAGGGAGTTTGTGGTCTGTAGTACAACTGATCCCTGTGCTGGGCTGTGGATTCCCTGGCAGGAAGTGAATGCTCTTACTTGTATCAGCAGGAGCCACCAGTTGCACTTCGAGCCAGTCAAATCCAATGGGGGGCTTTGCGACTGCTCTATGGATGGGAGCAGATGGCAGGAGAATGGCAGGTTCCTCACAACACATATCAATAGGTCAACTGTGAATTAACTGTGTGGGTCAGTGGTACTTGATGATATGTTGTCAGTTGTTAGAATAATGTAATTAGACTGGAAACAGCTTCGTTTTAGTTTTAGCCCCTGGATAAACATCAGTAATATGTTAATTCTGCAATTAGACAGTTGATTCTGCAAGGTCATGCAGTGTAACATCCTCTCATATTTCCCTTCGGTAAACGGAATTCAGAGTAAGAGAATATACAGTAAACAGGAATAAGTTCTCAAATTGTATTATACTGTAGGTTCAATAAATAGGACTGTATTTCCCAATGAATGCATCTATTTCTGGGTTTTCCATCAAATCTGGTCATTTTGTAATATGACATTTCTCCACCCTTGACCTTTTTTCGGATAGCATTGTAAACCCCCCATCAATATTTATAAGTACATAATGAAGTAGAAAAAATGTTTCATATGCCAACTGATGATTTATGCCCCCCCTCCAGCCTGGCAGTGGCTTTAATTGCTCGACACGCGTGTTAAGTGTCGGGCTCAGGCTGGCCGGTGGACACCGTTCGTACAAAACCTCCTCTCTCCTGCTCACTGTGGCCTGCATCTGTTCCCCTATCTCTGTCTGTTGTCAGGCTGGTGTGTACATGTCTGTCTCTCTTCCTGTCTCTCTCTCACCGTCTCTCTCTCTCCTCCTCTCTCACCGTCTCTCTCTCTCCTCCTCTCTCTCTCACCGTCTCTCTCTCCTCTCTCTCCTCCTCTCTCTCTCACCGTCTCTCTCTCTCCTCCTCTCTCTCTCACCGTCTCTCTCCTCTCTCTCTCACCGTCTCTCTCTCCTCTCTCTCTCACCGTCTCTCTCTCTCCTCTTGTTTCTCTCTCTCAACGTCTGTCTCTCTCCTCCTGTCTCTCTCACCATCTCTCTTTTTTCCTGTCTCTCTCTCTCTCCTCCTGTCTCTCTGTCTCACCATCTCTCTCTCCTCCTGTCTCTCTCCTCCTGTCTCTCTCTCCTCCTGTCTCTCCTCCTGTCTCTTTCTCTCACCATCACTCTCTCTCCTCCTCTCTCTCTCACCGTCTCTCTCTCCTCCTCTCTCTCTCACCGTCTCTCTCTCTCCTCTCTCTCTCACCGTCTCTCTCTCTCTCCTCTCTCTCTCACCGTCTCTCTCTCTCCTCTTGTTTCTCTCTCTCAACGTCTGTCTCTCTCCTCCTGTCTCTCTCACCATCTCTCTTTTTTCCTGTCTCTCTCTCTCTCCTCCTCTCTCTCTTTCACCATCACTCTCTCTCTCTCTCACCGTCTCTCTCTCTCTCTCTCACCATCACTCTCTCTCCTCCTGTCTCTCTCTGTCTCTCTCTCACCGTCACTCTCTCTCTATCACCGTCACTCTCTCTCTCACCATCACTCTCTCTCCTCCTGTCTCTCTCTCTGTCTCTCTCTCTCACCGTCACTCTCTATCACCGTCACTCTCTCTCTCACCATCACTCTCTCTCCTCCTGTCTCTCTCTCTGTCTCTCTCTCTCACCGTCACTCTCTCTCCTCCTGTCTCTCTCTCTGTCTCTGTCTCAGGCTGCCCCAGTTTCCCGTTTCATCTCTTTCTCTGTTTGGATTTGGAAGTGTCTTTTTTATCAACCCCCTCCCTCTCTATCTCTCTCTCTGTCTATCCTCTGCTCTTTTTATAGTTGTGTGAGCAACATGTGGCAGGGTCTGTGTGTGTGGTGGGGGGGGAGGAAACGGACAAAGGCCTTCCCTCAAGCTCACTTGTAGCAGCAAAAAACACAAAACACAAAGTACCTCTGTGATGGAATGGTGTTAGCAGAACAGATTCCTTCTCCATTGAGATGTATGGAGCAAAAGTGTGCGGAGCTGTTTGCTTTCGGTAAGCACTGCATCTTTCTCTTACTGCATCCACCGTATTATTATTTACATTATGCTGTCCATGGCATGCAGCTACCTTTTACGATTTTTGCGATGCTGAAATGCTATTTATCTTTATCTCATAGATCAGATTAAACTCTGGATATGGACTCTGGCACCCACTATCATATCCATAAATCACATATCAGAATATCATATGTAACGTGTACACTTAAATGAGCCCAGGCTTGAAATAGGGTTTTGGTCCAGGTTGTCCATAGCTGGCCTGGTCTGTGTTGTATGACTTCTGTATCTCCGAGGAAGCAATAGTCGTATTGTTTTTTTATGTCCACCATACATTAGTCGAGATGTAAATTGTTGCACAGTTTTTAAGTTGTTAAGATGTTTTTTATTTTTTCTGCACTGTGGCACTTGTTTTTGTTCTGCCACCTGTTAGCCGAGATGTTGTTATTTTGCGATGTGGCTAGTAAACACACACGCTTTCCTTGTCTCTGACCAACAAACTGTGCTTTTCGGATCTTTGATCTTCTACTGTACTTTCACGTGCGCTATGTCATTGCTTTGGATGAAAGTGTCCGCTAAACGAATAAAAACACACACATGTAGCCTAAATGTAATGAGGAGGAGGGGTGGAGAGACAGAGTGAGTCCTGAGCCAGGGCTCCATGTTAATGCACATGTAATCCCCAGCTGGCCGTGCCGGGATGATCGTGGTGGCGGGCCTGCCAACACGGCCTGCCACTGCCCGCAGACAAGTTTCTCATCCTGGGGTAGCGGCAGGGGGGCCCTGGCCAAACTAGCCCTGCCCACTTACACATGCTGTTCGTTTTAGCTGACTCGAACCCTTCAGTCAGGCTTTCGACTTCACTTTTCCTCTGTTTGTTTTCGACTTTTAGTTTTTTACTTTTTCTCACGATTTCTCTCTCCTCTTCTCGCGCCGACCGCTTCATTCATCCATGTAGATGTCGCCTATGGAGGACCAAACCTGCCTTATTTACAAATGAATGAATGAATAAATAAATGTCCACATCCATGCATTTAGACAAAAATAAACGAATATATGTATTAATTAATGCACAATTGTCAATCAATAGTTACATATATTTTACATTTATGTATGTATTTATTTTTGTATTAATTTATTTATTAATTTATTTATTCATTTATTCATTTATTCATTTATTCATTTATTCATTTATTGATTTATTGATTTATTGATTTATTGATTTATTTATTGATTCATTCATTCATTTATTCCTTTATTTATTCATTTATTCATTCAGCGCCACAATCAGCTACGAATGACGCGATGCTGTTCACACTAGACGCGCATTTCTCCACGCCGGTCACCAAGCCTTTCACCTTCTCTGAGCTTTCCTTTTATACATGTAAAGCTGACATGGTACATAAACATGGCATAGGCTACAGGCTAATCAGGCAACTTGTTGCTCCAACAACCGTCGCAACAGCATCCCATTCCCAACATAACGTGGCAATGTTTGGCTTTTGTTGCCGTAGTCTTTGTAAAATATGTGCTGTGGGGCATACAACTCCATGTAGGACTAAGCTACATTTCATCTTCGATGATTAACTTTGTGTCCTCAATCTTCACAAATTTATCTTCTGCTTGATTGGGGGCTATGACAGATCGTCTATCTCGCTCTAACACACAGGACAAAAATGTTGGTTTGACAATCAACAATCAGGATTTTTTATTTTTAAATGTTTAGCGTAGTGAAGTTGGGTGTTAAGTGATAGCCCACAACTAACGTAGTCAATTCTTTATAACATGTTTGTTTATCCAAATATCATATGGTGAATTAAATCTTTGTTTTCAACGAGGTCGGCCAGCCTGGCCATGTAGGCTATGTTGTCCATAAAAACGATATCCGCTTCGCAGCCAGTGTGTCCCAGGCGTTAGCTAGATTGAATCTATGGCTCTGGATTGATTGCAATGTCTGAACATCAGTTTCCACGCCTACTGGCCTCCTCTCATTATCATATTGGGAACAATGAATGAATGAATAAATGAATAAATAAATGAATAGATGAATAAATTAAATAAATCAATAAATCAATAAATCAATAAATCAATCAATCAATCAATAAATGAATAAATAAATAAATGAATAAATAAATACATACATAAATGTAAAATATATGTAACTATTGATTGACAATTGTGCATTAATTAATACATATATTTGTTTATTTCTGTCTAAATGCATGGATGTGGACATTTATTTATTCATTCATTTGTAAATATGGCAGGTTTGGTCCTCCATAGTCGCCTACGTTTATGTTTAGATGGATCTTCTGCATCTCTCAACACCTCCACGTCTTCTGTTCACTTTCTCTCCTCAAATGCGTGCGAGATATAGGAGCAGACATCCGCCTGATAAGAAGCTTTGGTTAATGGAGCAGCCTTCAATGTCTGGTGTTATTTGTAGGTTTGGGTTAAAGCACGTACTTAGATGACGCGGCTAATTTGAGGGAACGCTCTGGATTCGGATGCTTGGGTTACCATTAAAGTCGTCGTTAAAGCTGCCTTTTTATGTGGCGTTGCCGCGGAACCCCCCACAGTCACGTGACATGTGCAAATGCTCACGATTGGGCCGTAATGTTGATGTGCTCTACGAGTGTCAGCAGGTCACTTTCAACAGGTAGCAACAAGCAATTTACCAAACATTCGATCAAATATAAATGTTTTTGGCCATGTGTGTGGCAATGTTGTACCAGTTCTTAGGCTACTTCTCATTAAATGATTCACAGCCTTTTAATCAGAAAGATTTGGCTCCCCATTTCACATTTCATTCATACATTATTTGTGTGTATAAATCGGATCTTCATGCGCTGCGGAGATGACACACCTATTACCAACAGATGAGGTCCCTTTCAGCTTAACCGTTTTACAGCTTCAGTCTTAAACGTTATTTACCAAGTAGATACGACATATCAAGTGTTAACAGATAGCCTGAGCCTAATTATTCCAGAGACAGTCGTGTTGTTGGCAGTAGACCTTCCTCAGACAGGCTGCCATTCTTGGGGCTGTTGTGCCTGTTATAACAGTATACCCATCTGGGGGATGATGATAGCAGTGACATGCATTAGAATGCAGACACACAGCAGTAACGATAACCTACACTGAACTTACAGTAATAGACCGTCGGAAATCTTGATTGAAATCTCCTGGTTGCTCGCTCCAAAAGCCAATCAACGAGATGGCATTTTCCCTTGCAAATCGCTGGCGTTTTACTTGTGTGTTTGTAGAGGTTCTGTATTACTCATTGAAGGCGATTCAAAATAGCTTCAGACACACAGAAGGGAATACTATTACGTTAATTTGGTAATCTATCACCGCAAATGTGTGGAAATGTGTTGTTACAGTGATAATGACACTACCTATGAATGCTGTCGGGGGAATTTTTTTTTTTGATTGCGGTTGTAGCATGACCTTTTCATTTCTCTTTCTCTCTTCTATGGCTGCCTGTCGCCCTTCCTCAACGCCGTGCTGCGAATCAGGTGTGTCCCATTATGTGTGTGTGTGCATGCATGCGTGTGTGTGTTAATACATGTGGGCCCAGACATGCTACTGCAGCTGTCAGTGATGGTTTAGTAGGGATGAGTGAAGCTAGGGTCCACGTTCTGTGTTTCTGGTGCTGCTGATAATGGGCGGAGCAAGTTCAGGCGTGGCACTCGGGCAGCGTGCGCCTTATCACCCATCGCCGTGTTCTCAGCCCATAGGCTTAGCTCGATAGGCGGCGCTATAAAGTCGCACACATGCACGCACACGCGTCCTCGATTCCCCTTGTGTTCTGCGCTGCTGCCACCCACCACCATCCCCTTCTCCCCCATGTGGTCTGTCTGTTCTCCCCGTGGGGGATTTAACTTGTTGCTCCCTGCCTCATGTCATGCATGCTGCAGTGAAGGCAGGGAGCGCTTCCTCATGGGGAGTCAGGTGGCTGAGCGGTGAGGGAATCGGGATAGTAATCCAAAGGTTGCCAGTTCGATTCCCGGCCATGCCAACTGACGTTGTGTCCTTGGGCAAGGCACTTCACCCTACTTGCCTCGGGGGAATGTCCCTGTACTTACTGTAAGTCGCTCTGGATAAGAGCGTCTGCTAAATGACTAAATGTAAATGTAATGTATGTACATCCATTCCACCTATGTTAAACCGTTTGTATGAATAAATGGTGAAATCAATCACGTGAGTGTCTTGACTGAACTAGCCTTCTGGCGATTTGGTGGGGGATGGAGGTGTGTGTGTGTGTGGGGGGGGTACTTACCACGCACCCAGACCTGGTGGTCTAATGTGCAGCCACGAATGCACTAGTCTCCTCTCCGTGAGAGGATGAGACTTGGTGAATGAGATGTCGTCCTACGGCGTGTTAAATCAAATGGGTTAAGACCCGTTAGTGATTCCTCCTCTGTGCTCTAAAGAATCAGAATCAGAATTCGGTTTATTCGCCATGTATGTTATACAAACACGGAATTTACTGTGGCAGGGAGGTGCAAACTGTGGCAGGGATGTGCAAGGCAGAACACTGAATTAACAGACATAACAAGACAAAACAGAGCTAGCAACCGAGGCAGCCATCATCGGCGCCATCTTGTACGTCCCACGCGCCATCTTGTACGTCCCACGTAACGTAAACATTCACGTAAACATTCATTTATATCCAGTCCTCCTTGTTCTGTGGTAACAAACAATCTTCCTGAGTCATAACATACAGTGGGCCAGTGTAGTCTGACCACACTAATGTGCTAGAGACTTGAGTTGCTGGCTGAAGTCTTGGCTTGATGTTTTTCACACCTCATTGTGTAACTTCCTGCTGGATTGGAAGTTATGTCAGTTGTTAAGTAAGGGTTAAGATGTGGTCTGATTGGTTGTTCTTAGGCCACCGCTCGAGCGGTGAGGGAGTCGGGCTAGTAATCCGAAGGTTGCCAGTTCGATTCCCGGTCATGCCAACTGACGTTGTGTCCTTGGGCAAGGCACTTCACCCTACTTGCCTCGGGGGAATGTCCCTGTACTTACTGTAAGTCGCTCTGGATAAGAGCGTCTGCTAAATGACTAAATGTAAAATGTAAATGTTCTTACAAATGCTGGAGATAGAATGTGGACCACCGATCTCGATGTTCCCCTTCTTTCCCTCCTCCTCTCCTGTATGCTTTAGATGTTTCCCCGCTCCAACACACCTTAATCAAATGAATGGTCTTTATTAATAAATACAGACTCTAGAATGTGCTGTGTGAAAGGATGAAGAATCGTTACGTTTTTCTGTTTAGTATAAACTTAGTAGCCAATAGTTAACATGTTAATTAGAAAGAGTGATTCTAGACAGGTAGCACAGGGAATGCATCAGGTCTTTCAGCCCAGTGAATCAGCACAACCACATTGGTCTCTTTTCATATAATTGACTAGAAAACAGAAACCACTCACTTCCAGTGAAGTCAATAAAATGTCCCCTTTCAATTCAGTGTAGAGCTGTCACATTTCAATTTAAAACGGGCGCCTTGCTTTGCAACGTTATTTCCTCAATAAAACGTTTTCTTTTATGGCCAATAATAGAAAACTCCACCCGAGGTTACAATCAAATTCTAACACTGACGGTGGCTGGAGACTTGGTACAAGCAGCTATTATTTCACCTAAATGGTGACAAAAAAAGTCCAGTGTTATTTTTCTATTTTTTCCCTACTGTTGATAATGTTGTCTGAAGGTTGCACATTGGGAAGGACCTTAATTAAAATGGTGGGCCCCAGGGCACTGTGTGCAACACTGTACTACAGCCCCCTCAACCCAGACACAGATCATTGGCTGCTGAGGTCAAGTCATGTGATTAGGAAAAATATTAACATTTTCGCCATGGCGATCCCGGTGACTTTGCAATCAAGTGTTGGGCAAGACAGATTGGTCTGGCTGGCTTCACTTTCTCGGCCATGCCGTAAACACATTTCACCTGCAGTTGAAATTAAAAGGGCCTTTTTTCCCTGTAGCGATAGTTGTCATTGTAGAGAACACGGCAAAAATGCGTCTCTCCTTAAGGCATCCCAGTCCGGTTCTGGTACATTAACATTACATTTAGTACACGCTCTTATCCAGAGGGACTTACAGTAAGGACAGGCACAGTGCGTACTTGCCCCGAGGCAAGTAGGCCTTGCCCAAGGACACAACGTAATTCGGCATTGCCTGGAAACAAACCGGCAACCTTCTGATTAATAGCCCGATTCCCTAACCGCTCAGCCACCTGACCCCTATTGGTAGCGTGTGTTTCTAAGTGTTCCACAGTGCTGCTGAAACACGGCTGCACTGTACAGTGTTTGTCCTGCCTCTGCCTCTTCGAGTCTCCCCGGACCTTTGCAGACGTCATGTCAGAAGTCATTCTACCTTGCGAGTGCTGCTGTAAATACTCATCCACCTTACTTTTTTTTATCATGTTAGACAGTTTCTCTATGTGCCAGTCACAGGTGTCCCCATGGTTGTGGACTGGGACAGATTCCCCCCCCCCCCCCTCCCCCCCAGGTTATTAGAGACTGTGACTGACAGTCAGATCTCAGGATGGATTGCATCTCCACACAGAGCTTCTCTTTGTTTTGTCTAGTCTGCCTCTCCTAGTTGTGTTTGTTCAGTTTGAGGATGCAGTTTGGTTATTGCTGCCCGGGTAGAGAAGGTTATTGCCTGGTTGGAGGGTGGATTGACTTATGGCAGAAACCTTTGGAAGGGCTTATCTGTTCCCCTCAGCTTCATGTACCCTATATTGTTTCTTCATCTGCCAGTCCCTGATGCCAACACAAAGCTCACCTTCCATTTCAGATAGTTCAATATGCTGATGAACATCCGCCAAATGTTAGTGTTTCTGGCTTGATGGGGATTTGCTGGTCTTTGCTGGTCTTTACTCTTCTTGTCTGCAGTGTAGAGACAGTGTATCGTTTTTTTTTTTGTTGTGTAGTATTTTACCGTTGCTTTCGAACATTAGGGTGCAAAGAAATCTGTATTCAGTGAATGCTATTAGATTCAATAACTGCTCAGGCAAAGTGAATGACTTTTCATGCAAGTCATTGCCAATCTAATTCATAAACCGAGCATTGCCTTTTGGGATAAATGTAATTTTACAGTAGTTTTGATGCCACATTGTCCACACGCCTCTGTAAATACTATTGAAATAGGATGAGAGAGAAACAGAGAGATAGGGAGAGAGAGAGAGCATTGGCTCCAGTCTAGAAGAGAGCTGCTATTAGCTGTTAATTCTGAAACAAATTATGCAATTAGTGCTCCCATCAGAATCTAGGCCGTTGGAGAGGACAGCATAACCTTCACTTGATCTAGTCTGGCGCATAGGCTGGGGAAAAAAGAGCCAGTTAATGGAGGAATTACTATTGCCAACACATATGCTGCCAGTGTCCTAAAGTGGTACTTCAGCTTTCCCCATTTGAATGTTTTTTTATGTATGGGATTTTCATAATGTTTTTGAAAAATATTCATATGCTCAAACAAAGAGGCAATTTGTCTGCGCTTATGAGATAATATTGTCTGGGGAGCTGTGCGATGTGAAGCCTTGCTGGGCTATGCGGAGGGAGGAAGGTGTTGATTTCAAGGTGTGAGCGTTTGTGGGTGTGCATCTGTGTGTAAGTACCACTCTTAATAACGGCTGAACTGCGATGTCTCAACCATTAGCAGAACCAATCCTGGCCCTGCTCCCTGGCGTCCTCTTACCATACTGTGTCAGACGCTGCTGTTTCTAAACACAATCCAATTTGTAAACAGGAAGGAAGTCATTCGTTGTAAGAACACCATTTATTTCACGTTGTTAGGAGACAGAAGGAGCAGTAGGAATCAGTGATAGATTAATATACATTGACGATGATGTTTGTACAGTACAAATCATACATAGTAAGATAAACTACTTCACTGTGATCAAAAAATTGTCATATCTAGATTTGAAAAACATTTATTTTGAACCTGTAACAAATAATATGTACGAAAACAAGAATAACCAATAAAATGAACACATTCTCAATATACAATATAAATAAGTATCCATGCCCACAAATATTGCAAGTACAAATATACGGTAGATATAACTACTTCCAGTGTGATTGGGACTATATCCCTTGGGTAATTTGTTCAAGGAGGTACTGGTAGCTTTTCACTTTTTATCATTTGGGAATTCCACCAAATTGTTTCTCTCCAAACCTGGCTGCCATGGTGATTTGCTGTGTAGGTCTGTTTGTAAGAGCTGAAACAAACACACGTCTGGTAATGAACTGGGGTGTTATCGGTGTGCTCCAGAAGAGGAAACACAGGTCTTATCTGCAAAGTTTTAGCCAGATGTGAAATCAGTGTAAAAAGAGGTGAGAGAACAGCTGTCTGTTTGTGCTGTAAACACACACACACACACCTGCAAACCTGTTTGGGAACACAAATACACTAGGTTTTAGGTACTAACAAAATCAATCACTTGCACACACACACACACTCAGTCACATAGGGTACATGCCTTACAGTAACACAGTAAAGTACACATACAAGGCTAGTGTACACACACACACAAGGTCAGGAACGCATTTAACATTTCATTGAATCATAATTGTTTTCCATAGAAACTGTTCTCCCCGTTCAAAGGTTGTTCTATAAGGTTGCCATAGATTCAGTTAGTGGTGAAACATGCAACCATTGAGAGGATGGGACTGGACTCTGCAGCTGTCACTATTAAGGCCATTGCACACTGAGTCCGAAATTCGTATCCGAAATGTTCGCACGTTAAAAAATAAATAAAACCTCACGTTATGTCAATCGCACTTACACACTGCCTCCGAAACTTTCGTCTGTCAAAAAAAAATTCGGATCGGGTTCGATTTTCTGCGTTTTCGCATCCATAGCCAACATTTTGATAGGTTTTTTGGAAATTCAGAGCCACCGAATTTTGAGGCTGACGATTGCGAAAAAATGCATACGAAAATTATAGACTCAGTGTGCAAGGGCCTTTAGCCCTGCATGGGTCCGTCCTTCTAAGATGTTGCTGGTCAAAATACCCCTCTGTATGTTGCTTTGAATTAAAACATCTACTAAATTAGAATATGATATATTTTGTGTTATGTAATAAATGAATGTGTCTTCCTCTAACAGGCTGCTCATGTGATGACGTGATGAGGTTCTTGCACTTTGAGGTTCATGTTGTTTAATTGTAACTTGTTTAACTACATGCTCTTGTGGTTCTGGCCTTTGGCACTTCTTCGTTTTTTCACAGTGTATGCTTCATCTTTTGGTTACCCGCAATGTTGGGGCTATCTCGTTGTTATGATCAGTGACCGATGCACTTTTGTAAAGCTCTCTCTTGGAAGTTGCTTTGGATAAAAGCGTCTGCTAAATGAATAAATGTAAATGTGAATGTGATGACAGTCTGTAGTACTGTACTGTAGCCTATTGTCTGTTCAGGGAGTTTTGGGTTTGTAGACATCTTCTCCACGAGGACTCCCTAAGCATTCACAGACATGTGAGAAACATCTGGAAGCCTGATCAGACCAGTGATCAACATCCAACCAACTTGTAAACAAATGTGTTGACAAGACAAAACTGAGCGGTGTCGCAATATTAGCCAGCCAGCTGTCGGGGAAAAATCACTGTAAACAAGTCTTTTCAAATGTGAGATTTGGTGTCTTCTCAGTTTCAAACGCAAAACAAATGGTTATGCTCTATCTTTCAACAACTGTAGAATGTTATTCAGATGTCAAAGTTTCTCACCGTTTCTCCATCCTGTTTTGCGAACAGCAAATATAATAATAAATATATATAATTTATTATATAATATAATTATAATAACAAATAATTGGCGCGACAGTAAGAAGCAAAACATAGATCACACTACATTAATGATTTAGATACTTAAAAAAATATATATATATTTAGTCACTGTAATCAACATGTTTTTTTTTTCTTGGAATTGACGCTTACGCTTAGACGTTTGCACAGATGGTTATCAAATGGCTTAACATCTCACAGTAAGACTTTCAGAGAACTCACTGTTTCTTAATTAAGTCCCTTTTCTCAGTCATGAAATCCTTTCACAACCCTTCTTCGCAATTCATACATGCAGCAGTCACAGAGATAATTGTATTCTCAAATGTATTGTTCCATTTTTTAGTCAAAGCCCTTGGCTTAAAACGTACAATAATGTGTGTCTTGTGATTTTCCATGTCTCTTGTAATGACAGATAATACAATTTCAATAATATTCATAATGATGTCTCAAAACCTTTATCATAATTCGATTACTGTGTTCTTTTCCAATCATGTCTTGTGCAGAACCAGCAAACTGCAAAGGGGCATATATTGATGCTAACGGCCATAATTGTATTTGTGTTTAATACTGGACACTTCAAAAGAACTTTGCAGCAGGATTAAACAATATTTGCCCTGATTACTTTTGAAAGTAGATATACTGTTTGTGTCTAATATCTTCTCACCTAATTTAATTACAGTAGACATACTATTGTAATTTATTTGATGGAAACACAATTCTGGCTGTTTAAACCAATTATGTTGAGCTTTACCCAGTTATACTCTTTCAAGACAGTACAGGACTTTTATTGACTAGTACTGTAGCAGTAAATACATGAAATATACTAAATTATTTAAAACAATGCAGTCCACAAGTCTCATCTCATGTAGAAAAGATTCTTCAAGCCTGACCAGATGGGTCCGACCTTTTAAATCGTATTGATTTTCATTCTAGTAACTGAATAGAATGGCACACACACACACACACTGACACAGAGGCAGTGAAAAGTTTTTCATTAAATGTTATAATTACTTTAGTCTAACAAGGGTGTGTACAGTACGGAGCCTCGATTATCAGGTGCAAAAGAAAAGAGACAACTGCAGAATCCGGCAAAGCGGTAGCTAACGTGATGTTAACAATTAGCCAGTGAGTTCTTCTGCCTTCCATTACACACACAGTGCACTCTTTAACCTTGTTAGCATCGCGGCACAGCACAGCACCCACAGAATGCTTGTTCTGTAATTAAAGGTGGCTCAGGTGTTAGATTTATGGAGATTCGGAGGCCCGTGATTAAAATTGAAATTTAATTTGAGGTATCTAGCGGAAGGGGTGATGGAAAAACAGGAAAGTGGTTGGTTCAGTGCTGTATCAGCCAGAGATACTTTACAAGGACTGTTCAAACATGGACATAAAGCAGGCTTATCTGCTGAAAGGTTAATGAGGGACAACGTGTTGTTGGTTGCTAACGCAGGCATGGGCTAGGGCAGTGAACACCACTCGCACAAATCACAACGTGTTCTGTGCAGCCAAACCTCAGGCACGCATACTAGCCGGCAAAAACACTTGGACAAGTATACATGAACACACATCCCCACTCCTTAAACACACACACATTTACAAACATACAGGCACTCACACACTCAAACACACACATACACACAGTGAATGAGTTGTAACATGCTCAAACATAATAATTATCCTCACCAGCAGAATTTCTTCAGATGCCTTAATTACTTTTCCTCCGCTCTGGAGAAGAAACAGACTCCAGATGAAATCTGTCTCTTTCTCACTCGCTCCCTGAATACTGGATCTCTTGATCCTTAAATGGGATTTGGTGACGACGGTAACTGTGTGTTCTTATTTATTCTGTATTACTTCTGCTCCAATCCCCCTTCATGTACCAAACTTCTGACTGACGCTCCATGGTCTGAATGCAGAGCGTTTAGAATTCTGTTCTAGATGGTTGTGATACGGAAGCAGTATAGATTGGCATATTTTCAGTGAAGTCTGTTAGTCTGTGAACTGATGGAACAGCAAAGGTACGATGGAAAGGGGAGCAGAAGGAACGTAATCACACTCAACTTCATAGACGGGGAACGGAAATCTGTAGTAGTGTGCGGATCAGGTTTGTGTTTGAGTGTGGCAGATAGTCGACAGCGTCTGGATATGTGTGTATTTCTACGAGAACGAGACTCAGGTGTGTCTTTGTGGATTTGAGGCCGGCAGATAGTCAGGTGTGTGTGTTTCAGATAGGACTGAATTCAGGTGTGTGTGTGTTTCAGATAGGACTACATTCAGGTGTGTGTGTGTGTGACGGAGAGGGGACAGATGGCTCCTCTCCGAGACTCTCTGCCTGTTTTCCATGGTGCTGTTGGCTGTGTGATGGAGCCTGGTGGCCTTAAGTGGAACGCTAATTGAAGTCGGGGGAGCAGCCTGCGTCTGGGCCATGCCTCAGTCCCCCCCTCACCCCCCCCCCCCCACACACCCCTGCCGCCTGCCCCGCCACGCTCCCACAGGGTGCGTGAAATTGTTTTGTGCACCCCTTTGCTTTCTAGCTGTGTTCTTAGGCCAGAGGGGTGTCTCCACCCCCTCCCTCAACAGATCATCTCCCATGCAGGAGGTTAAATGGAGAACTGGCTTGGAGTGGTGTCTCATACTGTACAATGTGTCCTGGTAGCTCCTGGTCTGTGGTTCTAGTCTGGTACAGTAGATAGCGCTCACAGTTTGTGGAACTATACAGTTGCTGAAATGATCATTTGTCCTGTTAGCCATATCCCCTGTTACTGTGCTGAACAGTCCGTAGATAAACATTATTCAACCCCTGAAAACGAGAGGAGAGTTGGTTTGCAATGTAGTACATTGTACTCTGTCCTGTAGATTTATTGTTCCACCATAGAGGAGCGTTGTAATTGCTGTGTGTTCTATGGCGCTGTGTCTGTCCCCCCTACAGCGATGCACGTTGCTTTTCACCTGCAGAAAAACAAGCCGCCTTTCTGTCTTATCAGCACTAGATGGTGTTTAGGTCTGGCAGGGTAGGGCGCAAGGGGTGGACCAGAAGTGTGTGTGTGTTGTGCATGTGTGTCGCTTTGAGTGTGCGTCCGTGACTGAGTGTGTATGTGTAAGGTCTGTTTGTTGGCCTTGCAGTGGTGGCTGTTGTCTCCCTGGGCCAGGCTGTGGCAGGGTAGGAGATGAATAGCCCTGAGCTCCTGGCCCACTAAGTAATACACCCGATGATGAATCGCTGCTTTCAGTGACACCAAAATTGGAATCATTGGGTTCAGGAGCCAAAACTAAGAGGCCTCCATGGTAGCGTGTAGTCATCTGTTACCATGGCACGCCCCTGGGGCCACACAAGGTATTCCCCCCTTAGCCAAGGTCCCAGATTAATGGAAGACAAGAAGGGACCTGTTAGAGTAAGGAGAGATGGTGTCACACTGATATCCTTCCCCCATTAGTTGGTTGTCACACTGAAAGGTCCTGTGAGAGGATAAGTGGCAGTCTGAGGAGAGCTCCTTCAACAACAGTAGTCTGGCGCCTTTGTTGTCCTTTACAGTTATGCCGACTTGATGAACAATCAGATGTGAGCATTGTGCGGTGTTGGTTTTGTAGCGAGAGGTATTAGTTTCCTCAGCTGGTTGGTGTGTTCTCTGTGTGGTGTTGGCTAGGTTTTGTCCGTGCTGCAGCCATTCATCGACTGGCAGTGCTGGTGGCGGATGTAACAAATCCCTCAACACAATGGATGACTTAATGAACTTAATGAGGTTTTCTAATTACACAGAGAAAAGTTAACCATGTCAAGCTGGTGTTTTCTGCTCTCTCTGGCATGGATTAAGCTGTAGGCCTTTAAAAACCTTGCCCAGTTGCGTAATGTTACAGTAAAGTGCAAAGATTGAAGGCTTTCCGATAATATCTTCTTGCCTGTTTGACCTTAATTGAGTGCCGTTTTGTTAATTTTTCCCTCAAGATTGTACCCTTTTCCCATAATGGCATCCAAATCACTATCAAAACTTAATGGACATTTAAATGTATAAAAGAGTAGAATTTAGACTACAATCACCATCGTCCTCTCTATTTACATTTTAATGTAAATAAATGTCCCTTACTAACTGTAAGTCGCTCTTATCCAGAGCGACTTACAGTTAGTAAGGGACATTCCCCCCGAGGCAAGTAGGGTGATGTGCCTTGCCCAAGGACACAACGTCATTTTTCACAGCCGGCAATCGAACCAGCAACCTTTAGATTACTAGTCCAATTCCCTAACCGCTCAGCCATCTGACTCCCACCTTTTTCCCACCTCACTCTCTACCTCTCTCTACCTCTCTCTCTACCTCTCTCTACCTCTCTCTACCTCTCTCTCTCTACCAACATCATGGTATTCCGTACACCTTCATAAAAGGGAGTGATTTACATATTCATAATTAACACATCAAAGAATCAAGTGTGTATTTCAAAGTCATCTGATAACCGATACTCTTTAATGGCACTGAGAACATAATTAATTTCAAAACATTTCATTTATTTGCTCTGGTAATGAACACCACAGTGAAATACATAAATCCAGTCTTGTGCTCTGCCTGGTATTAATTCATGTGCTCCCTTCACATCCTTTGAGAATTTAATTATCTTAACAAACAGACTCCATGGTAGACATACATTGAAACATGTTATTCAGCAGTCAATAACTTCAATAGCTGCCATGTAATTTCGTTTCTACACTGTTTCTCATTATCGTCACCAGCACAGCTGACATGCAGTCACTCATTACATTTTTACTATGAAATGTAGATTATTGGTAATACATTTTCACTTTCCTAAACAAATATTACCCAGAATGCAAATGGTCATTTTGTGCTCATTATATCATCACTTACCCTTCAATCTCTTCCTGGCCACCACCTGATCCTTCTCAATCCCAGAAGCGTCAATCTGACTTTCTGAACGGTTAGGGAATCGGGCTAGTAATCAGAAGGTTGCCGGTTTGATTCCCAGCCGTGCAAAATGACGTTGTGTCCTTGGGCAAGGCACTTAACCCTACTTGCTTCGGGGGAATGTCCCTGTACTTACTGTAAGTCGCTCTGGATAAGAGCGTCTGCTAAATGACTAAATGTAATGTAAATGTAATGCTAATCACACCAGGAATACTTCAAGTCCCACACCTCAAGTATGGAAAGACATAAAACAGATACAGTCAAGTTCTAAAGAAGCGATCAAGGTTGGTTGAGAGGATCCAAGATTAATTTCATAATGTGAATCCAAACAAATACATCCAAAACAAAGTCTACTAAGTGTCCAGTTTTTTATCCTAATCGATACCATGGGGCCATCGATGAAACAGAGTTGATCACCATTGCGAAGCCATGCACGAGGAAATGGCGTGCGTGCATAGTCTGTCAATGTTTTATTGTGTGTTGATTTTAAACATCAGTTGAGGTTAGAAAGACCAGGGCTGATGGATGTTGAACATCCTGTCTCGGGTAAAGAGGCAGACACACACACCATCCAAGAGAACCTTTCCCCTCATTAGAGCAGCACCACTGTTTCAGAATAAAAATGGCACACTGAAATGACTAAATCTTTGAGATCATTCCGTAAACTCTGATCATCAAATTGAGAACAAATACAGCTGTAAGATATCTCTGTGGGGAATGGCAAGCTTGTGAATCCAGAAGCTTGAAGCTTGAAGATGGAATTGTTGCTAGTCATGTCTGATGCTTTCAAGAGTTTGTAAAAGCCAAAGCCCACACACACACACACACCAGCGTACGCACACACACACACACACACACACTCTCACACACACACACACACACACACACACACACACACACTCACACACACAGAAACAGAGTAAAATCTCTGCTGCGTAGAGTCAAGGCATCGTTCCCAATGCTTGTCCTGATATGAGGTAGGATTCTAGGGGCGCTGAAAATAGCTCAGTCTCTCAGTGCATGAAAGGAGGAGCGGAAACTAGCAGAAACACCAGGTGCCCCTGGTATGAGTCAGGTGTGTTGCGCACTTCAAAGTCAAAGAAGCCATGAAGGAAGGCACAAATGAAACCCTCGACGTCAATTCAGACCCTTCGTGTTTGACTAATGGCTTCTCTCTCCGTCTCCCCAACTATTCAGCCCTCCTCAGAGCGGGAGGGTGAAGCCAGAAGGAAGAGAGATGGAAGTATCGAGGATGGCTGAGGTGCAACTCTCAAAGCAGCTCAGAGTGTGTCTGAACATCTAGAAAGGTTGTGTGAACGACAACGATTCATCCGTGAATGTTTTAAAGGCAGTTTGTAGATGAATGTTTGTTCAAACTTAAGAAAGATGTCGCCTATTGCTTCAGATCAGAGATTGTGCTTTCCCTAATTATCTGTGTCAGGCTGTACACCGGATTGATTTAATTTCTGCCTGCAGATTTCTAAATATTGTGTTGTCTTTGTATTCGGATTTAGCTTTGCATGGCAGAAATGTTGGTTTCATGTTACATTTACATCCGACTTTTCCAAAGAGCCTCTTGACACCTTGTGTTTATATTTAGCTGTGTACGACAGTGTCGGTGTTGCTGTGTTTCGTGTTAACTTAAAAAACAACAGACTCAATGACACTTCCCCGTGGCTCCGTCAGAGCAGCCACAGTGCCTCTAAGAAGAACTGAGAACATCGTCATGGCGATGAAGAGGTTTCCACATCAGTGGCCCCAGAGAACCGGTTGAGAGAAAGATATACAGCAAAACCCTTTTAACACCCCTGTGCGTGCAGTTCCACAGTTGTATTATTCAACAGGCATACGAATATGGGTGAGAATGGGACTAAATATATCTTCTTCTTTTCTTTTTTTTTGGTTGCTGCTTTACTGTGTGGGCATCAGTCCTATTTCATCAGGCGTTTCTGATTTTTCAAGCCACGCTATCTGAAACCAGCCGGCTAGAATTGTGCTCTCGAATGTGGCACATGCCTGATGTAATGGGAGTGTGAGCACAGAGGCATGCAGGTTTGGCAATATGCCCCTCGATGCTCAATGACTTTGCATGTCGAAGTGTGAGGTAGTGTGAGGTAGTGTGAGGGTGGTGTGAGGTAGTGTGAGGTAGTGTGAGGTTGTGTGAGGGTGGTGTGAGGTAGTGTGAGGTAGTGTGAGGTAGTGTGAGGGTGGTGTGAGGGTGGTGTGAGGGTGGTGTGAGGTAGTGTGAGGGTGGTGTGAGGTAGTGTGAGGTAGTGTGAGGTAGTGTGAGGTAGTGTGAGGGTGGTGTGAGGTAGTGTGAGGTAGTGTGAGGTGGTGTGAGGTGGTGTGAGGTAGTGTGAGGTAGTGTGAGGTAGTGTGAGGTGGTGTGAGGTAGTGTGAGGGTTCACAGATTCACTTTTTGTGTATAAAAATATATGTACACAGTAAACTAGTGTATGACTAAACTGATGCTGATAATGGCCCCATTATGCTTTGCGATGCAGAGTAATTTTAATTGTCCAGTGCATGTTTTAGCTTACAGCACAATGTACTGTAGATGTATTGTTATTTACAAGTAAACACACAGTGCCTGGAGTGATTTGACTAAAAGAAGATCCATTATGTGAAATATCGTTCACTGAATATTTCCCCTATACTGTGTGTATTATATTCCAGCGGTTTGGCATTGAAATGATTAGATTTACAACCTCTTTCTGTAGAGAGGTTTGGACCATTGGGGCCTGCAGCTAGAAAATAAGTATTTTCCGCACTCTTTTGATGTGGATGTCAAATAACATCTCTAAGTAGATAACAAAAGACCTCGTACTTTCTTGGTTTTCTCCAACATAATGTTCCCAATATTGCCAAGCTTCCAGTCCCTGTGCCACAGTAATGCACTCAGACAGGGCTGGGAGGAAGCCAGGCCTTTGATTAAAATATCAGGTTTTGTTCAAAGACATAGAGTACCAAGCCATTTACATTACATGCCAATAAACTACATTCTCACATTCTCCCTTTTCAGTCCATCTTAGCCATTATAGATATAGTGTATAGATAATGACTAAATGTAGATGTATTGAAAGCAAAAGAATATACAGTATATCATCGAAAATATATCAAATCTTCCCAGACTGGTAGAAAAGGCTGGTGTTTAATGGTCTAAAGCTTTCTGCGTTTGGACACACAGGCCAGCATGTAGCATAGTCAAACGCCAGGCCTGTGCTTAATTTCTGAGTCCAAATGTATCAACATCAAACAGATCTTTAATTGACTCTGAATCACACTTAGTGTGGAGCATGGAATTGGAAACGGGATATTATGAGCTGTCAGTTCGCATTCATCACATTTTTTTTTTCTTCGTTGTCGGATTGTATGACAAACACAGAGAGAGAGTAGGAAATTGATGAAAATACCAGGGAGGAGGAAAGAGAGGGAGGGAGAGAGAGAGAGAGAGAGAGAGAGAGAGAGAGGGAAAGAGGGGGAGAGCGGACAAAAGGAGAAAGACAGAGAGGAAGATTAAGACTCACACCCAAACAATGCTAATGTTTTTGCTAATGTGAAATGTTTTGGCAGTGGAAATGATCCCCTTTCCTTCACCAAACAGTCAAGACTGCTGGTGCGTTCTTCAGAGGTGGAAAAACGATGCACCCGGCACACATTCCAGGTCATATCCCTCCGCACTAGTCTTCTTTCTGTTGTGGGGCTCTCGAACCAAAAATGCAACCTCACAAACCAATACTGAAACTGTTTCCTCACGGATATATATATATATAAAAGCCGAACATTTGTAGGGAAAAGGAGTGAGACCTCTCTTCCTCCCCCCCCTCTCTGTTTGTTTGTGGAGGTTTGTTCCTTCGGCCCCCCTTCCCCATCGCTCAGAGGAGCTCAGGCCTGCGCCAACGACCGGCAGGCTGAAACTTATGACTAGCCATGTCTTCAAATATCCCGCTGCAACCAAAGCATAGCAGGATGACAGATAGTCCCTTCGATGTATAGTGACAAACAAATTAGTGCAAAGATGCTTCTCGCAGCACACCAGATGTGTTGGGCTCCGTCGTACGGAACAGCCGATGAAAAACTGTCCGTGTCCCATCTGTGCTTCTGAGGATCGTCGGTGCAGCAATTTGTGTTGAACAAAGTAGTGTAAACACCAAGCCAGATTATACATGCCATGATGGGAGGCATCAAAATGGCCCTGTGTAAATCCACACAGGCTCTCCAGGTCATCTGGCGAGAAGGGCCATCTGAAGCAGATAGGAAGAGAGTGGATAAAGAGGTGGATGAAGCAACAGAAGGATGAGGATTGTAAGGGAGTCAGGTGGCTGAGCGGTGAGGGAGTCGGGCTAGTAATCTGAAGGTTGCCAGTTCGATTCCCGGCCGTGTCAAATGACGTTGTGTCCTTGGGCAAGGCACTTCACCCTACTTGCCTCGGGGGGAATGTCCCTGTACTTACTGTAAGTCGCTCTGGATAAGAGCGTCTGCTAAATGACTAAAAATGTAATGTAAGGGAGATGGAGGGAAAGACAAGCAGAGAAGTCGACGGAGAGATGGAGGGAGTGAGGGATGGAGCATGTCGTATTTTCTAACTGGTGCGTGCGTTTTACGGAAAGATGATTCGCAGAGGTTTCCTCTGGTTTCTTTTCTTTTCATCACTTCCTGCTCGCGTGTTTCTCTCTGCTTTTAGAAGCGGGCTCACCTCAAGGCTCTGCATGTAGCCGCCGTCGTGAATCTCATCTGTCCCTCACCTTACACCTTCAGGCCCAGCCTCTGACACCTCCAGATTGGAAAGCACCCGGTGTCAGATCAGAATCTGCCTGGTCGTGCCTAGGAGGCCAGTCATGTCAAAGCCTGGCCTGGATTTGGACCCACTGCTTAAAAACCAAAGTCACTCATTTTGTTATATTTCATCTGGCAAAATAACAAGTGAATTGAAGAAATGGACAAGTTTCAAATCTCCATCGACTTCTCTCATCGAACCTGTGCCGCTAGGCTGAGAGGCAACGTCCGGACGTGTGCAGTGATTGGCTTGGAACAAAGGAGACAAGAGTTCCAACACTCTGACCTCCTCGTCCTGTGTTGCTTCATCTCCTCCCAGACTCCTCTTTCTTGTAAATACAGTGGAGTCTGTTATCAGACCAACAGCCTGAGTGTCTCAGCGGTCCTTGTCTGCTCCTAAATGAGTTCTTCTAATGAATGACAGCTCACATTAATATACTCCATCGGGGGGGGGGGGGAAACTGTGCAGGAAATCTGTCATTTATCATGCGTTAATTGCCAGCACGAGAGCCCTATCAGATATTATTTAAAAGAAAAGTGTTTTTTTTTTATCGATCCAAGAGTTTTATGAGAGAACTCTCGCCCGCAGGGTGTCCAGAGCTGCTGGGGTTTTCACTGGTCTCTCTCAGCCCCACACAACCCTGCCATGCTCGTAGTTCTGAAACAGGGAAGTATCTTCAGGTACTGTTGGCTTTGTGGTGCTTCTCCCCAAATAGCTTGGAACGTTGTTGTAGACATGATCAAGTTTCCAAGGGGAAAATATTTTCTGATTTTGTATGCAGAGTTTCCTTTTGCCCCAGATTTTGCCACAAACTTTGCCCCCAAAAGTACCTCCCTTTCACCCAGTCGCTGTCCAGAATGTGTCCTTCCATCTCTTAAAGCTCGAGGAGTCCAGAACATGTCTGCTTAGAGTGCAGATGTAAAAATCATGCAATGAAAAATTCATTATCCCCCCCCCCCCCAAATGCCTTTGTAATGTACAACTACAGAACAACACTGAAAACCTTTTATCATGTGTGGTGTCTGTGTTGGGTAGGAGCCTCCTATGTGTGACTACTAATGGAGGCTCCTTTTGTGCCAGTGTGGATGTCGTGTTAAGGAGGTGTGTTAGACGAGACGCCACCTCCGTGTAAAACGTCTTTCTCCCGAAGCTGTGCTCTGGCTCTCCAGTTACACATCCCAAGGCCCTTCAAGGATACTCATCCATGTCAAGTCCCTCTGGAGAGAAAGAGAGAGCGTGTGTGTGTGTGTTTAACTGTCCAAAATCCCAACAGAAAATGGGTGTCATAGATTGTGTCTTCTCCCGGTCCACCAAGGGCATCTGAAATGAGCATCACCATCCTGTTCTAAACATTTAGCTATTTTCTCGGGCCGGTCCATGGTGATTGGGCGTAAAGCTGATTAGATTAGGCTAAATCAATCATGAGGCCTTGTGGCATACGATTGGATTGGCCGACGATCCGAAAGCGGCACCGCGTAGGGTTAGAGACCTGGCTGTAGCGTGTATATAAGCCTCTGTCCTTGGCATGAGCCATGAAAACACATGTAAACAGATGGTCTGGCTCCTCTGTCTTCTACGGCACTAATCAGCTGCTAAATATCTATCCGTCTGCTTTGCTGACGAGTGGAATGACAGATAGAACAAACGAGAGAGAGAGAGAGAGAGAGAGAGAGAACAAACGAGAGAGAGAGAGAGAGAGAGAGAGAGAGAGAGAGAGAGAGAGAGAGAGAGAGAGAGAGAGAGAGAGAGAGAGAGAGAGAGAGAGAGAGAGAGAGAGAGAGAGAGAGAGAGAGAGAGAGAGAGAGAGAGAGAGAGAGAGAGAGAGAGAGAGAGAGAGAGAGAGAGAGAGAGAGAGAGAGAGAGAGAGAGAGAGAGAGAGAGAGAGAGAGAGAGAGTGTGTGTCTTCCAAACCCTAACCCGCCATAGATCACATCATAGTTAATTTGCCGTACTGTATCACACTATCTCTGCTCGTCAGACATGTTTACACTCTGGTCAGGTCATAACCCTTCTGCATTAATAACATTCATATGATCCGAAGATGAACTGTAACCTGAAGATAAACAGTGAACGTGTGAACACGCGGTCAGGACGGCTCTCACAAAGGTGGTAAACACGACGCAGAAGGCTGAGGCAACACTGATGGTGGGATGCGGGTGATTTAGGCTGGTGCGGCTGTCAGGGCAGAGCAGCACGTTAAGAGAAGCGCTGCTGCCAGAGTAGAATACAAGGGTCCCTGCTTGCCCTCTAAATCCTTACGGCTTCAGTACGACCGTTAAATACGGCCGTGAATCACGGCTGTAAAAGTTACGCGTTGGGTTTTTATGTAAGAAGTGGATTTATGTTTGTACGTCCGTCCGTACACACACACACACACACACACAGGCATAAGCGGATGGGGGACACTTAGCACATTGCTGTTTTATGCAGAAGGTCTGCGCAACTATCGGCTGAGCGATCTGACAGGAATCTGATTTGAAGTGCGGTCGGCGCTGAGACAACGCTGCCTCCTTCAACTGCCCGCGCTGCGATATTTAATCACGAGGACAAAGAGAGAGGGAAGGAGAAAGAGACAGCACAGGGAAGGAGGGGGCTAAGGTAGGGAGAGAGAGAGAGAGAGAGGGAGAAAGAGAGAGTGAGGTTGAAGGAAGAAGACAGTCGATCATTTCCCCCGGCGCCTCTTTCAATACTGTCTCAGTCCTCTCGTCTGACCCATTGCTTATGCGGAGCCGCAGGAAGATCTGATTGGCCCCATTACCCTCTCCTAAGCACAGATACAGGAAGAGGAAGGAGAGAGGCCCCCTTATCCCACTCGCTTTGGTTGGGCAACGACACCACTGTTACCGCCTCTGTCGCTATCAGAGGTTCATGGCCCACTGCCAAGTCTGCTTATCTACCCTGGCTCCCTGTCTACCTGCCTGTCTTACTTGTCTGTCAGCCTGTCTGTCTGCTTCTCTTGTCTGTCTGCCTGTCTGTCTGCTTGTCTTCCTGCCTGCGTCCATCTGTCTGTCCACAAATTCACTGCAACCTCGAAAAGAACAAAGTTTCATTCGAAACACTGAAACATATCTGTTTGCCCATGGTGAGATACATATTTGTTGGCTGAGTGCTGTAGAGTTGCCTGGCCCATCGCAGGGTACCCCCAGTGTTGGCAGAGCTTGTAGAGAGGGTGGTGTTGGAGACCCAAGGCACAATAGGATGATGAAATATGGATGAAAGACGTACAGGACTCCAGTATGCACGGTAATACTGCCTTGAGAGAAGGACTGTGTTTAGACAAGCCTTTGTCTCACACTCAGTGTGACTTTGAGGCCTAAAAAACTCTGAAGAACATTTATTTACTTGTTAAGTTCCTATACTTAATAGCATGGGAGGAAGATAACTTGTCCTCACTTAAAATGTCCTGTCATTTAAACAGTAGTGGTGGGGAAAAGAGGGGAATCTTCACATACTTTTGTAAGGACAATGTTACTGAGATATCATCTAGACGTTTACAGAACTTTTTTCACGATCTCAAGGTACCTGGAAAGATTGAGTAAGTAATAAGAATTGAAGAACAAATTCACAACCAAACCTCTCATCTGATACTGAGCCGGAACACATTGGCAGCAAAGGCCAGGCAGCTGCAGATGCTGGTCTTTATGCTGAAATTAGGTCAGGATGCAAATTGTTTCGCTCTAATTTCACCCACAGGGACCCCCGAATTCCTCGCGAGTTTGCATAGTGTGACCATGTGTGTCGTTGTGACTCATCGAGCACTCATGCGTTACAGCTCTGTGCTGCAGGATGGCCTGTGTCGCTTTCACAACCTCACATCGCCTAGGTGTGAGTGTGTGTTTACATGTGTGTGAGAGTGTGTCTGTGTGTGTGAGAGTGTGTGTGTGAGAGTGTGTACGTGTGTGTGTGAGAGTGTGTCTATGTGTGTGTGAGAGTGTGTACGTGTGTGTGAGAGTGTGTTTATGTGTGTGTGTTTGTGTGTGTGTGAGAGTGTGTTTATGTGTGTGTGAGAGTGTGTCTGTGTGTGTGTGAGAGTGTGTCTATGTGTGTGTGAGAGTGTGTCTGTGTGTGTGAGAGTGTGTTTATGTGTGTGTGAGAGGAGGTGTTTGACAACCTGTTAATATACTGTCTTTCTACCTACAGTCATTTAACATTTAACTTGCCACCTCTGGTTCTATCGCTCGACTGCCTTCCTGAGAATATACCGAGCCCTTCCTCACCTCCTCCTCTTCCTCTTCACCCTCCTCCTCTTCCTCTTTCAAGACCTCTGCAACTATTGATCATTAGACAATGTTGAGAAAGAGATGGATCTCATTACTAGGTCTGGCTGCCCTGTCAATTCTGCTCAGCCGGCCGAGGAAACAGCAGAGTGTGGGAAGGCCCTAATAGGCTTCTGCACTGTAAACAACACGCACACCTGGACGACACCTCTCAACGGGGGAGAGCAGTGGGAGACACCAGGGCAAAGCAGCACCAGACATGGAAAACTTTTGCTTCTGTGCCAACCCTTTATTTAGTAACTGGACAGAGACACTAATAGAGAGAGAGAGGGAAAGAGAGAGAGACCCTGCATGTGTGTGTGTGTGCGTTTGTTTGTTGGCTCCTAATTGAGTGCCTATCAGTGTGCGTAGGTGTTAATTGCGTTCGCCACACAAACTGTACTACGTGTGAGGCGTTTCTCGTCAAGTGCGTTGTGTAACAGACCGACTGTGTTAATGTCACAGCTCAGTGGATCTCCTGTCATGTTCACGGCATGTGTGGTCTCTCTTCCAGACAAAGTCAGCATGCTCTCAGCATTGATCGCCCCCTTCAAGTGCATGAGCCAAGGGACCCTCTCCAGCACAGAGGATGAAGACAGTTCTAGTAAGCATCGGCTCCCTGTGTGTCTGTTTCCCTCCCAATGACATCGAACACCTATGCTGAAAGAGACCCAACTGTCAATATGTTCACAGAGTACTCTTTTGGGATGGGACCAAGGCAGTACCTCCCCTCTCTCCCTCCCTCCCACACACACAAACACACACAAACACACACACACCCTGATTTGTGATTGCAAACAGGCTTTATTTACAGAGACATACTGTCGCAGAGTTGAACAGATTGTGATCTGGTTCTGTTCTGCATCCACTCTGTGTATGTGTGTGTACATTTCAGCTTTAGATTCTGGCGTCCCATTTTACCGCTTTTTTTTATGTCGGTTTTTCTTTTGTCCTGTTTTTGTTCGATTCACCTCAGAAATGCAGTATTACTTTTCTGTAGCGACACACTTCCACTCCATATTATTTAAAAAGAAGAAGATGGAACAAGATAATCAGACATCTGTTTTCCTCCATCTCCAGCCCAGATGTGTGCTACACTCAAGACAACCCCCGCAATACAAAAGGGATTGGTGCTTTGCATTGGATACAAGGACGAATAGTCCCCACTTAAACCGCAGAGTCGGAACCAATTTGTGTCTAGATTACAGGACGATTTGGCAGATAATGCCCTCGTTTTAAGAGATTTTGGATTTGGATTTAAAAAACGTTTAAATAGCCCTGATAACCATGAACTTCGCCACGGTAGACACGCAAGACTGATGGAAACTTTGGTCATTACCAATACATTGTGTATCACAAGTGGCTAAATCTGCACCAGTAGATTTCAAGCGTAGATTTCACCAAGCATTGTCTGTGTTTCCTTGAAACTGTGATTATGAGGACTTGTATTAATAATAACTTCTTTCCGTTTTGTTGTTGCTAGGCACCAGCAGTGTGGAGGTCAAAGAAAACCGTAACATCGGCAACCTGGAGGACCGGGGCATCGTCCCCGGCGACTGTCAGTCACTTTTCAGAGCGGACGTGTCGAGAGGCGGGACTTCCGGTTTGAAGAGGAAGCGTCCGTTGGAAGAGGACAACAACGGGCACCTGTGTCAGCTCCGCCTCGTATACAAAACCCTGTCCTGGTCGGACACGCCGAAGAACGCCCTGGTCCAGCTCAACGAGCTCCGGCCGGGCCTCCAGTACCGCGTGGCGTCCCAGACAGGCCCCGTCCACGCCCCCGTGTTCTCCATCGCCGTGGAGGTTAACGGACTGACCTTCGAGGGCACGGGCCCCACCAAGAAGAAGGCCAAGATGAGGGCAGCGGAGCTGGCTCTCAAGTCCTTCATCCAGTTCCCCAACGCCCCAACGGCCCACCTGGCCATGGGCAACCTGGCCAGCCCCTCGGCCGACTTCACCTCCGACCAGGCCGACTTCCCTGACACGCTCTTCAAGGGGTTCGAGCCGTCGTCCTGCTCCGTGGACGGCTTCTCCCGCTGCAGGCCGCCGTCGGACAGCGAGCTGCTCCTCTCCAGCGCGCTGCGCCGCGGCCGGCTGCTCCAGCACACGCTGGACCTCATGGTCCAGGCCAAACAGAGGCTGGGGGTCGCCCTCCCTATGGCCCCCGAGGCCCCCGAGGCCCCCGAGGCCCCCGTGGCCCTGCTCAACGAGTTGCGGCCCGGCCTGCGCTACGTCTGCCTGTCCGAGAGGGTGGAGGGCCGGAGGGTGCGGAGCTTCGTCATGGCGGTGCGCGTAGACGGGAGGATATTCGAGGGCTCCGGTCGAAGCAAGAAGCTGGCCAAGACCCAGGCTGCCCAGCATGCACTGCAAGCCCTCTTCAACATCCGCCTCACCCCTGAAGGGAGAACAGGCCTCAAGCCCAGCAGGAATAGATGCCCTCATTTACCCCAGGTGAGACACGCCAAGCCAGGCTGGCATGCTGGCAGACACTTCACCCCGTACGGCGGCATGTAATAACCAAAAACAGCAGGCACACAGCGGAAAGCCCCACCGTCGTCCAACAAGTAATTAAGAGGAAGGAGATATGGGTTAGGATGAGCCGAGAGGCGGAGTGGGAGGAGGGTGGAGGGAGAGAAAGCAGGAGGGACGATAAGAGAGGATGTTAGAGCAGGCAGACTTATAACATTTGCTTTGGCCCGAAATTGTAGCATATCTTGTAGAAACACACAACATGAACTGTGTGTATGTTGGAAGGGTGTGGAGGGAAGTAAACAAAATCTGCTCAGTGATCTATTCACATGGAAAAGCATGCAAATGAAGCAAATTATCGTCCTTGTGCTTCTGCCACTAGAGAGACACATTTTTACCCCAAATGATCGCCCCGCCTCACTCTTTCCATGTGTTTGCTGAGCTATAATTGGGAGACTTTTGTAATTTTGCACAATCTCTTGTTTCCTCATGTGTTAATTCAATCTGTTGCCCAAAGGAGATAGCAAAGCAAAGAGCAAATCGACAAACAAACGGGCAAAACCAACCCGGCTTTGATTTAGTCAAATATGTAAATAGCAATCAATGGACAAACTCGTTTCTGAAGAACTAGGCAACGTTATACCAAAAAGTTAAAGAGGCAGAATTAGCAGTTCTGCCTCCACCAATCTCCCCCTCACTTGCGACCACTGAAACATATCCGAAGCACAACTTCTATGAAGAGATTGTCTTGCTAATGCCATCACCATTTTCACCATTTAAACCTGCCCACATGCACTTACCCAGTATCTAGGCAACCCAGCACCATAATCTTTTATTGTTGTTAATGTCATACATCGAAAGTCCATTTTTATTCTCATGAACTTATCTTTATTTTAAACGTGTTATTGTATGAGTCACAATTTAGCACATCTATTCTAGAATCTTAGATACTATGTAAATAAATCTAAGACAGTGTGACACAGCCACACTCAGCCCTGGAGTGCCCTGCACACTCCATTCAGTGAGACACATGAATTAAGCTTCGATACTGAAAATGACAGCAAAACACATTGTGATGCAAAGTACCATCATCTGTCCCCCTGGGTTTAAAGCTACATGCATCCCGTCATGTTGGAGGGCTTGTTGTTACGTGGAGCTACGAGACGGAGTATGTTGTATTAGTATTCCCATCCTGCCTGCGAGGTACAGACAGGCGATATGTCCTTCCCAGAGAACAACATCAACCCAACAACCTGCTCATGTTTGCCGGAGAGAAACTTCTTTTTACTTCATCCTGCCACGGTGTCTAAAAGGATTTTAAGAGGATTTGCCTCACCCATTTAGTTCCAGAAAGCAGTCGCTTGTGGAAATTCTTGAAAGTCAGCCATGCTGTCTGCGGTAAAAGGGGAAGAGTCATCTTGAAGTGCTGAAGGACGCTCACACAACACACACGCACACACAAAACACACACAACACACACACTCATAATATAGAATGTCCCCGTAGGTCCATGTCTTGCGGTACTGCATAAACTCTCTTGGTAAATGTAAGTGGGAAACACAATGTGTGTACATGCAACGTGTGAGTGTGTGTGTGTGTGTGTGTGTGTGCACAGGAAAGAGGAAGAATGGAAGGATGAAGGTTCAGTAGCCCAGCGATCGAAGGCCTGGTCAGGGGGGTGAGCCCGCTGTATCCTCAGGCCCCTAGCTGTGGTGCCATGCCAGCCTTTGTGTCAGCCAGGCCAGGCCTCCCCCACAGGGACAGCCTTAGGCTCCAGCCCCTGTATTCCACTGCATGTAAAGTCGACCATCTAGCACACATGTACAGCATGCTGTATTAGACCATGCCAGGATGCTTTTTATGGTCATGTGATCAACATAATAAACTCAAGATGCTAGCTACATGCGGTTTAAAAGGAGCGTGCGTTGGAGGTAGAATTCTCTTTCTCTGGTGAAAGAGAAGATGATTGATACTGGAACAGAGTGAGAGAATCTTAGTGAAAGAGAGAGGGAGAGAAACTGAAAAATGAAGGGAGGAGAGGGGGAAAAGCACAGGTCACCTCTGCAAAAATAATATATCTACAGCTAATAGACTGAGGCAATGCTGGGCAAGGACCTCATATTGTCTTGGAAGAGTCCACCCACCTCTGGTACCTGCACAGCCCCAGGCTAAGCTCCACAATAATGTGTAGGCTACATTGTGTTGCTCCTCAGTCCAGCTCCTAAATGAAAAATTGAAACTCATCCAAACTGAAGTATGCTGCTCACAGTTCACTACCTTGACACACGCACACACAGATCTCACTCTCCAGCTCACAGAAAGGCGGATGGACAAACGGACTGTGTACATTTTACATTTACATTTTAGCCATTTAGCAGACGCTCTCATCCAGAGCGACTTACAGTAAGTACAGGGACATTCCCCCCAGGCAAGTAGGGTGAAGTGCCTTGCCCAAGGACACAACATCATTTGGCACGGCCGGGAATCAAATCAGCAACCTTCTGATTACTAGCCCGATTCCCTCACCGCTCAGCCATGGGACTCCCTGTGTAACTTTGTCTGAATTAGAAAACAGACTCTCCCATGTTGAGTGGTTTTAAGGTATATTGAGATTGCTGTAAGCAGAACACCCGTTTTTATACAGCAGGCACTGAAAATGTATTTTGTCCACAGCTGACAGGTTAAATGGAAGAAGAATTATACACTTTCAGCTTACAGAAAGCAGACAGGAAGCGTACAGTGCAGCAGGTACAGCTATCAAGGACCTGGGCAGTGATTTGAAACTGCAGGTTGGAGTGAAGGTACTGTAATTTGGCATCAGTGCCCAGGCCACATTACTGAGTGAAATGATTACCCCCACGTTGCCTGCCTGATTGGCCACTTAATCTCCGCTCCCTCTCTCTCTCCATTCTCTCTCTCTTTCTCAACGCATGGCTTGATAAAGATCTGCCGCGTTGCCAAGCCAACCCTGAGACTGGCAGGGGGAGAGCTCTGCCCAGTCAGAGGGCACGGCCCGGTGTTTGTGGTCGTGTCAGTGTCGACTTCTGACCTTGGATCTGAATGACTGTGTGTGTGTGTGTGTGTGTGTGTGTGTGTGTGTGTGTGTGTTGAACAGACAGGACAGGATGACAGTGCGGGTTATCTGAGGCTAGGAGGAAGAAAGGTGCGGAGAGACAGCATATCCAAAGATACAATAAACTGATATTTGGTATTTTAAGGAATCTAAAATGGCACTATGCTGTTTGGTTTTGTATTCCTATGTTCGTAGTTCACACTATAGCTCCGTTGAGGCCGTCTGAATGCACAGCGATGTAAACCCACCGAGATTTTCAAAGCCTGGAGAATTTAATATGATTTTAGACACGTGAAGGTGACCCCTGTTCGCCAACCAATGTTTCACTGATTGTTTCTTTTCATGTTTTATATTCTTCACCACTTCTAATCTACCTCATTACAAACAGTCACGAAGCAAGAATCATTAATTAATATTGTCACAACAAATTATCAATGGCAACATACAGGGGCAGGCACCCATTTAAAGACAGACAGACGCTTCCAAAAGGAGAGGCGGGTATGAAAACGTTTTATTCAAGGAACTGATTAACAGATGAGAGAGCTGCCAAACGGGTTACTGTCTCTGTGTTCTCCATTTACACCAAGGTGGTCTAAATTCTACAGCGGTTCATTTTGAAAGCCGTAAAACCTGATGAAGTCCTTTTATTCGCATTGTATCCACTGTGCTACCAGACTTGGTTGATATTCAGAGTGAGTCTGGGGGGGGGGGTGAGAGAAAATGAATTAGACTTCTAAAATCATGGAACAATAATGTTTTCGCATTTAAAGGGACCACTTTGTGCACGGAAAGGTTAGAACCATCATGAGCTGTCTAATACTTATGCAAAATATGACCTATAAGTCTGTTAAATCTATTCCTCCGCGTCAGCACACCCATTTGTACAGTCCTGTCAGAGGAGCCCTAAGGACTGTGGAATGAGATGAGGTCGAGTCGACTCACCTGTTAGGCAGCAATCATCCATTACACAGAACCATGATAGTCTTGACCTACAGCCTCGCTCAGACACAGTACTACTGAATGAATCTCCTGTTGTATTTATTTCTACTGACATCTGTTCAGTCTCTCTCCCCCTCTCTCTCCCTCTCTCTCCCTCTCTCTCTCTTTCCCTCCCCCTCTCTCTCGCTCTCCCCCTATCCCTCAACACACCTTGTCTATCTATTTCTCTCTCTCAATACCAGTTTTTTTTTTTTTTTGGTCCTGGGAACATGCGTGACTATAATCATTCCTGAAGAATACCTCACACTTCATTAAAAGCATAATCAAGTTCATTACAATTTCATAGACGCTCAGGTACCGAATGGCTTCCGATAAATCATGGCTATTGGTCCCGTGCGCTGCCGTGAGGAGGTTTATCTCTGATGCTCAGGCAGGGAGAGAGGAAGAGAGGAGAAGAGGAGGACTGTCCGTTTGGCCTTTAAATGACCTTCCTCTCAACCAGACAACTACTGTCTTTGTCCCCCTCTCTCAGGCACAGTCACCCGTGTGACTGGGCCACGGGAACCTCCCAGGGCCCACAAGCCACTTGGGACTGGAGCATGTCACACAGCCCTCATTTAGGGTGGTTAGCATGTTCATTTCAAAGCAGATTACTTACATTTCATAGCCAATAGAAACATGTTACCTTGTGTAAAATCAAATGGTAAAAATCCCCATGTAAATAGATAACACTTTAAAGTAAAATCAGGCAATACAAATATTCAGTCATTTTCTATGTAATGCAGAAATACGTTGTTTCTCGCTCAAAAACGTACAATTTCATCTATGAGCTGTAGGTGTCCCTTTCTCTGGACCTAAAGGAGGGGAGAGGGGACTGAAAGGGCAGGGGAGAGCGAGCAGGAAAGCTGAGGAAGGAGAGAAGAAAAGAGAGGTAGAGAGAGAGAGTCAAAAGAGAGAGAGAGCTGACAGGGAGAGGTGAGGGGCAGGAGGGGGGGAGGGGGGGTGGGGGGGGGTGGCAAGCAGGGAGGATGGAGGGAGCTGGGGGAGAGGTGGGGTGGGTATAGAGGCAAAACCTCAGCGGAACAAAGGACCTTCAGGATTAATTAGCCGTCAGATTGGTTGCAGGGCAGCGAGGCAGGGTGTGAAAGGAGGTGTTAGTATTCAGGGAAGACCTGGCCCCAGACACATGCCTCATATTTCAGACCGCCTGCCCCCCGTGTATCCCCGGACTAACTAACAGTCGCAGTGCGCCGCGCCACATCACGCCAGCCTGTCCCGCGAGGGGACCCAACTCTCACCGTTATGGATGTGCTGCCCTGTGCTCGCACGCGCTAGGATATTAGCTTAGTCCACTGAGCAATACAGAGGCAGACAGGGGTCGTGTTTGTAATGCATATTTTTACATGATATTTGTGCCACTGCAGTGTTTATATGTCAGGGCTGCTCTGTTTTTTTTTTTAAAGCAAATATAAACAGTTAATAAACAGTCCCCTTTCATTGCGTGATAGTTCAGCACAGTCCTGGTAACTTCCGTTACCGGTGTCTACACTCTCTCATGTCTACACTCAGTCAACCATCTGACCTGGCCCACTGCTACCTTAATGCAAGTTTTACCTGCGTTGTCATTGCAGGGTTATAAACTCGGCAACCTTTTGATCGCCTCGCTTCCTGCAGGGTGGGAGGTGTTAAACCATGCATACAGATGACAGTGTTTAAGCCAGTTTGGTAACAATGACTCATAATATGGAACCCTGACCCTGACTACTGTCAGACCACTTAAGGGATCAGATCTGAGCCAGTGCTCCCTAAGACGATGTCTGGGATCAGTGCAGTGATAGGAGGTAATAACACATTCATTTTCTCGCTCTGAACTTCGGCACGCAGTCGTGTGGGCGGACCTGCCGATGCTCAGCTCTGATTGGTTATACCCAGATGTTTTCGTAAGACAATATTATTTTTTAGAGACAAAAATAGATTTTTTTTTTTCTTTCATTACTCTTTTCTTTTTACAGTTCTTTCCTTTTTACATAACTTTCTCCAAGGTGTCTGTGAAGGAACTTTACTTTGTAGACTTTGCTTGTGATGTGTTCTCACACACACACACACACACACACACCTACGTCACTGCCTTGCTCACCTCTCTCTCTCCATCTGCACACACCTGGATTCCATTCGGCAGGTACACCGGAAACCCATTTCCCCTCCTCCTCCCCCTCCTCCTGCCCCTCCTCCTCCCCCTCCCCACAGGTGACCCTCAGGGCCGCTCGCATCCAGTCAGGAGAGCCAGCCGTCTGAGACGATGGGGGGACTGGCTCTCTAATGGTGAAACCCAGTGGTGTATGGAGGCTGGTACATTAGGATGAATGAGTAATGACCCAGTGCTCTCTGTTAAGGAGGGGGAGACTCCAGCAGGATTTCAGCGAGTCTCAGCCCCCTCTGGTGGGAAAAACCTCCACCAGCTGGGCGGCATCGCTCGGATTTAAAAGACGAGGCAGCGGGGAGGTTGTTTTAAGGGTGTTTGTGTTTTTCTCGCTGGTGATTTGTGGATGTTGAGGCGTGTGTTTTTACAGGTTGTTTTATCTTGGTTTAAATACTGTGTTAAATGTCATTGATGTGATGTCGTCTCCGTAGGAGGTTTTGAATTTGTCGAGTATTCAGAGTTTCACACGTTCGCAACAAACACACGGGTCCGCACACACCAAAACACACACAAGCGCACACAGTCGTTTTTAACCTTACCGCAAACGTTTACCGGAACTGCTTGTCAAACCTATCGTGTCTGTCGGGTTTACAAACGATAGGTCTCAAATCACGTCAGTTGATGCTCTGGGGCCATCTTGGCTGTTCAGGATCTAAAACTGATCGATAAGTCAAGATGACAAGGAGGGAGAGACACTTCAGCGTAACTTGTCCCTGGAGGAGGAGCTCATTACAGACACACTGATCTCTCTCTCTCTCTGTCCCTTTTTTCTCTCACTCTTCCTTTCTTTCTTGCTCTCGTGTTTTATTCTGTCTCTCTCGTGTGTGTGTGTGGACGTGAAGGGCCGAGAGATCGGTAGAGGGTCTCACCATTTAGAGGTTTTTCAGTACAATTGTTTGTTACAGTGTAATTCTGACTCGGCAGTCTTCACGAGATGGATTAGTATTCTGTGTGACGAGAGCAGGCGGCCTCCATCTTGTTTATATGCGACTGTGACGAGGCTCGTCCTGCTCAGGTATTTGCATTCACATGTACTGTGGGGTGAGAGGATCACATGATCATACAGCAGGGGAATGTACACTTTGCTTGGCAGAAAGGATCACACTGAAGAGCTTCTTCTGGTGAGGCCCTGTCTTGAGGGAAGTACACTTCGTCAGTTCAACAAACATTTTTGTTTACATGAAAGTTCAAACACAAGTATAGTACAGCACACACACACATTTATTCAACGTTTGTTTCTTCAGACCTAGATATACAACTTTACTTAAATTTGCAGTGCCTCGAGTCTAATTAAACGTTCAAATACAAGGGCTAATATGAAGTTATTTGAAACCATGTTAAATGCGTTAAGTATGTCTGCCTTGTCTATGGTGTATTGTGCGTCATTTGCTAGTTATTTACCCAGAGCTTGCATTTTCATCTTTTCTTAAAAGAACATCAGAAGAGGACCTTTTTGGCCTGTGTCCCACACACAGCCCTACTTCAGGCTTTTGTTAAGAAAGACACCATCAATATAACCCCAAAAAGGAAGTCATCAACTTGCATAACACACACAGTCACGGTATCAGTAAACACGCACAGCCACCACTGTCTTCAAACGTTAAACCTTAGCTGACATTACTACAACACTGACCAGAACATAAACACAACATTAATAAATCACAATCAGAACATGAATTTGAGGCACCCACAATCCCTTGCGCCAACAGCGAACAAACGACCTCTCCCTTGAGTCGCTGCAATATGAAACAAATGTCAGATGTGGTGTTGTTGGGGGTGCCCCCAGATCATCGCTTCATGATAGATGGCTAGCCATGGCTGTCGGCTCCACCTTCATTTCACTTTCAGATGCAATAGGAGCTCTGTCCATATCCAGCCACGACACAGCACGGTAGCTGACACCAATTAACCACTACTCCTCCATCTGAACTAAAACTGTATTTTTGTCCCTGCTTGGCAGACTGGCACGGGGCTTTTCTTTTCTAATGCCGGTGATGCCACCAAGCAATCTGTAAAAACAACATAAAAACAACAAATCTGATCACGTCTGTTTTCGGTCCCTTGGTTGCGGCGAGCAGGAGCGAGAAGGAACGAGTGTGCGGTTGGCAGCAAACGAGGTGGAGCGTGTGGTTCAAAGACTGGCACCGGGGGGAGTTGTTGTGATTGCAGAGGTCAAGCCCAAAACGGCAAAGCTTGATATCTTCAAGAACAGCAGATACGGCTAGCCACTGGGTATCTAGGCAACGGTCAATAGAAGAGTCCTCGCAGAGGATGCCACCGCAGAACTTCACAGAAGCCGTCTGAATGGTTCCTTCTGTTAAGGAACATGAAAAGGGATTCTAGATCCAACCCCCCCGAGATGTCTGAAGGCTGTGGTCGCTACATTTCCAGCTACTGCAAGAGGAAATCAAAACAACATTTGTATACAATTCTACTGGTTTTCGTGTCTGTTACTGATTTGATTTATCAAACGAAGATGAAAAAAAACTGTTGTTAGCGGAAAACATTTTAGCAATATTTGGACCACTTGTTTTTCAAGGAAGCAGTTGTCAGGCACAATAATTTGAACAAAATGTTCAATATTTACATAAAAAAAATCATGTTCTTTATGCGAATGCAGCTACCACACCTGCTACACCATTTCAATCAAATGGGTTTTTGTTTCTGAATGCTCATCCAGACCCCTAAAGAGATCATAGATACAGTCATGTGATGATTAAGGAGTCATCACATGACTATCATTTTCAGTCTTTCTTTTCTGTCTCCCTCCCTCCCACTGTCTCTCTCTTTACGCCTCTCGCTCCCTGCCTCCCTGCCTCCCTGCCTCCCTGCCTCTCGCTCCCTGCCTCTCGCTCCCTGCCTCCCTGCTCCCTGCCTCCTGCCTCCCTGCTCCCTGCCTCTCGCTCCCTGCCTCCCTGCTCCCTGCCTCTCGCTCCCTGCCTCTCGCTCCCTGCCTCTCGCTCCCTGCCTCCCTGCCTCCCTGCCTCTTGCTCCCTGCCTCCCTGCCTCTCGCTCCCTGCTCCCTGCCTCCCTGCTCCCTGCCTCTCGCTCCCTGCCTCCCTGCCTCTCGCTCCCTGCCTCCCTGCTCCCTGCCTCCCTGCCTCCCTGCCTCTCGCTCCCTGCCTCCCTGCCTCTCGCTCCCTGCCTCCCTGCCTCCCTGCCTCTCGCTCCCTGCCTCCCTGCCTCCCTGCCTCTCGCTCCCTGCCTCCCTGCTCCCTGCCTCCCTGCTCCCTGCCTCCCTGCTCCCTGCCTCCCTGCCTCCCTGCTCCCTGCCTCTCGCTCCCTGCCTCCCTGCCTCCCTGCTCCCTGCCTCTCGCTCCCTGCCTCCCTGCTCCCTGCCTCCCTGCTCCCTGCCTCTCGCTCCCTGCCTCCCTGCTCCCTGCCTCTCGCTCCCTGCCTCCCTGCCTCTCGCTCCCTGCCTCCCTGCCTCTCGCTCCCTGCCTCCCTGCCTCTCGCTCCCTGCCTCCCTGCCACCCTGCTCCCTGCCTCCCTGCCTCCCTGCCTCTCGCTCCCTGCCTCCCTGCCTCCCTGCTCCCTGCCTCTCGCTCCCTGCCTCCCTGCCTCTCGCTCCCTGCCTCCCTGCCTCTCGCTCCCTGCCTCCCTGCCTCTCGCTCCCTGCCTCCCTGCCTCTCGCTCCCTGCCTCCCTGCCTCCCTGCTCCCTGCCTCCCTGCTCCCTGCCTCCCTGCCTCCCTGCTCCCTGCCTCCTTCCCTGTGGTCCTCCTCAGATCACAAGCAGATTAATGAGCGATGTGTGAACAGCCCTCCCGGTCACTGGAGTAGCATCCTCCCCTCTTAGTCAATGAGATCCTCTCTCGTTAAAACCCCATTATCGCCCTTGTTGTTTCCTCTCCCTTCACGATGTTGCTCTGTGGATCTCTCTCTCTCTCTGTCTACTTCTCTCTCTCTCTCCCACTCTTTATCTCTCTCCCATTCAGAGCAAGCCCACATTCACAGCCACACACACACATATACACATTATCTCTCTCTCCTTCCCTCTCTCTCTTCCTCCATCCCTAGCTCTCCATCTCTTGGGGTAGGTCATGTTATCCTTTAGAAGGAGCCCCTGTGCTGGCCCTTTGATGCATAATGTATAAAGCCACTGATGTGTGTTTTACACAGTCTCTAACATTATCAAGTCATCCGAGCCATATCTCTTTCTTCATCTCCACAGGGAGGTCTAATCAAGGGGGACTGAGATCGGAAGGACTTAAACACTCTTCAGTCATTTCTCTCTCCCTCTCTCTCTCTCTCTCTCTCTCTCTCTCTCTCCCTCTATCTCTCCCTCTATCTCTCTCTCTCTCCCTCTGTCTCTCTCTCTCTCCCTCTATCTCTCTCTCTCCCTCTATCTCTCTCTCTCTCTGTGTCTGTATTACTTCTTCCTATCTCTTTGTCATTGTTCTCTCCTCCCTTTCTCTCTGTTTTCTTCATCCTCTTACCCTGTCCATCTCCCTCTTTCTCCTTTTACATGACTGGTAACGTGGTTTGTGATCACTCTGAAAATCATGAAATCATGCTCACAGGCAGAAGGTCAGAGTCAGACTGACGGATATTCAAAGTTCTGTTTCAACGTTCATGGACACAGGGTTTGTCTGGTTGCCAGGTTTCTCCAGTTGCCAGGTTTGTTCAGGTCTGTTTTCAGTTTTGTTGTCTCAACTGTCTTGTATGTTTGTTCAGATGGACAGAGCTGATGTAGGGTTTAGGGTTAGACCAGATCCACCATCAACCGATTAACATCTGCTTCTCATGGCCAGGATTCAAGCACTGAATTACGCAGCTTTCTGTGTTACTACTGTTATGATTGTCAATAACTTATATCACAGTAGTGTTCAATATGTCCTACTGTTAAATTCAGCCATCCAAATGAAAACATCAAAATCTTAATCATAATTTATACTGACAAGGCTGTGATCCTGTTTGGGGCTGTAAAACACACTGTGTCGTTTCCACAGCTGTGATACTGATGTTCCCGGTCATACCTGTGATGAAACATCAACCGAGCTGTCAAGGAACTGAGCTCTCAGCACATCTGCCCTGGCATGCTGACACCACAGAAGGTTAATGACGCTGTTCGTCTCTCCTCCAGCTCTCTAGGAAGCACTGAGGCACGCCGCAACACCAGGCCAGAGTGACAGTCACCTGCCACGTCCTCTCTCTACCTGCCCTGCCTGTCGGCTTCCTGTTCCCCGGCTGCCCTGAGCTGATGCCGTCGTAGCGTCCTGTCCTGCTGCCAGGGCCCGGTAGTAAGCATCGGCCTGTGATATGGATGGGCCAAATGGATTGACGTGATTTGGCAGCCTGCAGGGCTGCTCGTGGCTATGATATTGGAGACTTGGAACACCCTCAGAATATGTCCTCCTGTCCTCATGTCTGTCCCCACTGGTGGTGGGGGAGGAGGGGGGGGGGGGCTCTACCCCAAATAACTAGGTCATCTGGAGCATCTCCAGGGTGCGTTCATGATAAAGAGCCCAAACAGCCTCCACGTACCCTGGCTGAGGCCAGATCTTCTTTGGTCAGCCCCTCAGAGGCCCCGTGTGAAGTCCGAGGAGGCCTGTCTGTGTTCTCTCCTTCTCTACCTCCACAAGACAGACAGAATACCCTCTCTCTCCGCTTCTCTTTTTCTTTCTTCTTCATACCCTTTCATCCCGTTTTTTCCTCTTCCTTCGCTCTGAACATCAAGACAGTGGCTGGGTAGGGGAAGCAGGCGGCAATGGTGGCACGGCCCCGACCGATCTGACTGGCAACTCCCTGCTGGTGCAGCTAAAAGCATGGCTTGGCGGAAATCTGTTCTGCAGACTGCAGGGCCATCTGGACGCAGCGCACAGAAAGGTTGGACATGGTTGGAGGCGAGCGCCAGACCAAGGGAGGGGGGGGTGGGAAAGGAACAGGCGACAGCAGATCTGTGTACAGTTTGTCTTCCAGGGCCGTTTGTCACGCGACAAAGTCGTTGTTGTTTTTCATGTTCTGGCAAAACAAAGGGAACAGTCACAGCTCTACAAAAAAGGTGAAATATCTACATGTCTGTTCCAGTGATGGAGAGGGGACAAGAGAGAGAGAGAGACAGAGATAAAGAGAAAGAGAGAGGAACAGCACAGGTTACAGAGAACAAACAAGTGAAGAATATGTCTCGCTGCGGGTGTCTGGCACTTTGAGAATTTAGAAAAGCCCCCAAGGCAAGGTTCCTACCCACTGAATGGATATCGACTTTCAAAAGCCTCGCTCGCGCTTTGCCAGGCGCCATGGATGATACACAGACCGGGAGACACGCTATTAAAACCTGGAGAATGAATTGTTAAATACCTCTATAAAGAAATATAAGACATGGCCCATTTTTATGCTTCCATGGCTGCCCTGCTAGACCCTGATAAGGTGGCGGGGGTTTGGAAACAGAGAGAGTTAGAGAGAGAGAGGGAGGGAGGGAGGGAGGGAGGGAGACATTTGAGGCACGTGAATGCGTTCTCTTGAACCGGAGATTGTGGGTGACAGTGTCGTCAAGCGGGGAGGAGCAGCCAGTCTGTGCCACAGGGCCACTTGCTTCTGTACGACTGTGGCTTCCAACAGCCTCTCCTTCTGTTTCCACAGAGCAGTGTCTCTAATATAGACCATGTGGGAAGACAATCATCACCTATTCTCTCACTGAATGGAATTAGTTTAGTAGATCGGTTTACATTTACATTTAGTTTTACATTTACATTTAGTCATTTAGCAGACGCTCTTATCCAGAGCGACTTACAGTAAATACAGGGACATTCCCCCCGAGGCAAGCAGGGTGAAGTGCCTTGCCCAAGGACACAACGTCAGTTGGCATGACCGGGAATCGAACTGGCAACCTTCGGATTACTAGCCCGATTCCCTCACCGCTCAGCCACCTGACTCCCACTGGTTTAGTGGGTATATGTGGTCATTTTCAACTGGGTTTCAGATGTATTTGGGCGCGTGTGTGTTGACATTACACATGAGGTCACCCACTTCCTGAAACGTTGTTGCTCCGTGGAAACTCGTCAGGGTTGCTGAATTCCCCCTCTAACAATGTACTCTCAGAGGAGTGTGTGAGACTAATCATGACACACACACACACACACAATGAGGAGGTTTAATGTCCTTATCGTCGAATAATGGGAAAGTGACATTATTGTTAGTCCTCTTTTTTCCCACATTTACCCCTTACAAGTCAATGTAGTTTACCAGTCTACCTTCTACCCATAATAAAAAGACACACACACACAAACAAACAAACAAACAAACAAATACACACACTTCCCCCATCAGCCTCTCCTCCCTAGAGGAGCAAAGACTTCTGGGTCAGGGATCGGTGGAGAAAATTTCCCTGTTGACATTTGTGTTCCTGGCACAATATTGACTTGAGAGGACGGCAGGGCAACCAGGGAACCGACTGTGACATTCCCCGTTACCTTGGAGATAGACGCAGAGCTGTTGGCCGGCAGGTTGGAGGGGTATGTACTGAGGAAGGTCATTTTTCAGCTGTTTTAGTTTTTTTCTTTGTTCTGTATGTGTCTAAATAAATGTATTTCTAGAAAAACTTCTATATCACTTTCTTTTCTTAAAATCAAGCTCAGTATTGATCGCTGTAATAAATCCATCAACATTTATTTCAATTCCTAATCATTTCAATAAATTCCCCAAAATTCCTAATAATTTCATATATGATTTCCCAGGGACCAGGTTTTATTGGACATCAAGACACTTACCTATGAGTCTCTCTGTCTCTTCGCTTCGGTGTCTAACCCCCAATCTTCACAGCTGTCTGTCCGTCACTCTGACAGAACTACTCTATTCAGGCACAGTGTAACTGTAAGGCTTCTTTCTGATTGCACTAAAACATTGTGTTCCTTCTCTGATGGTTAAAAGTGATGCCCAAGTTCTGCTGATTCAGCCCCAGCAATGTTTGCCATTCTCAGAAGACAGACGTCTTGATTTGCAAACGTCCTTGTTAGTCGTGGAATATTATTTTTTCTACTTTCGGTTTCGTAATGTTTCTCAAATCTTACAAACGGACGAAGATAGTTCGGGCTCTATCAGTCAGCAAACACAACCAATCACACACTCACACAACAATTTACCATTCCAGTCTGTTTAAGAGGTAGGTACTCACACGCTCATCTGAAATCGCTGCCTTTGTCAGTGCGTCACACAATACTGTTCTGGTGTTGCCTCACCACACCATACTGTTCTGGTGTTGCCTCACCACACCATACTGTTCTGGTGTTGCCTCACCACACCATACTGTTCTGGTGTTGCCTCACCACACCATACTGTTCTGGTGTTGCCTCACCACACCATACTGTTCTGGTTGTTGCCTCACCACACCATACTGTTCTGGTGTTGCCTCACCACACCATACTGTTCTGGTGTTGCCTCACCACACCATACTGTTCTGGTGTTGCCTCACCACACCATACTGTTCTGGTGTTGCCTCACCACACCATACTGTTCTGGTGTTGCCTCACCACACCATACTGTTCTGGTGTTGCCTCACCACACCATACTGTTCTGGTGTTGCCTCACCACACCATACTGTTCTGGTGTTGCCTCACCACACCATACTGTTCTGGTGTTGCCTCACCACACCATACTGTTCTGGTGTTGCCTCACCACACCATACTGTTCTGGTGTTGCCTCACCACACCATACTGTTCTGGTGTTGCCTCACCACACCATACTGTTCTGGTGTTGCCTCACCACACCATACTGTTCTGGTGTTGCCTCACCACACCATACTGTTCTGGTGTTGCCTCACCACACAATACTGTTCTGGTGTTGCCTCACCACACCATACTGTTCTGGTTGTTGCCTCACCACACCATACTGTTCTGGTGTTGCCTCACCACACCATACTGTTCTGGTGTTGCCTCACCACACCATACTGTTCTGGTGTTGCCTCACCACACCATACTGTTCTGGTGTTGCCTCACCACACCATACTGTTCTGGTGTTGCCTCACCACACCATACTGTTCTGGTGTTGCCTCACCACACCATACTGTTCTGGTGTTGCCTCACCACACCATACTGTTCTGGTGTTGCCTCACCACACCATACTGTTCTGGTGTTGCCTCACCACACCATACTGTTCTGGTGTTGCCTCACCACACCATACTGTTCTGGTGTTGCCTCACCACACCATACTGTTCTGGTGTTGCCTCACCACACCATACTGTTCTGGTGTTGCCTCACCACACAATACTGTTCTGGTTGTTGCCTCACCACACAATACTGTTCTGGTGTTGCCTCACCACACAATACTGTTCTGGTTGTTGCCTCACCACACAATACTGTTCTGGTGTTGCCTCACCACACCATACTGTTCTGGTGTTGCCTCACCACACAATACTGTTCTGGTTGTTGCCTCACCACACAATACTGTTCTGGTGTTGCCTCACCACACAATACTGTTCTGGTTGTTGCCTCACCACACAATACTGTTCTGGTGTTGCCTCACCACACCATACTGTTCTGGTGTTGCCTCACCACACAATACTGTTCTGGTGTTGCCTCACCACACCATACTGTTCTGGTGTTGCCTCACCACACCATACTGTTCTGGTGTTGCCTCACCACACCATACTGTTCTGGTGTTGCCTCACCACACCATACTGTTCTGGTGTTGCCTCACCACACCATACTGTTCTGGTGTTGCCTCACCACACCATACTGTTCTGGTGTTGCCTCACCACACCATACTGTTCTGGTGTTGCCTCACCACACCATACTGTTCTGGTGTTGCCTCACCACACCATACTGTTCTGGTGTTGCCTCACCACACCATACTGTTCTGGTGTTGCCTCACCACACCATACTGTTCTGGTGTTGCCTCACCACACCATACTGTTCTGGTGTTGCCTCACCACACAATACTGTTCTGGTGTTGCCTCACCACACCATACTGTTCTGGTTGTTGCCTCACCACACCATACTGTTCTGGTGTTGCCTCACCACACCATACTGTTCTGGTGTTGCCTCACCACACCATACTGTTCTGGTGTTGCCTCACCACACCATACTGTTCTGGTGTTGCCTCACCACACCATACTGTTCTGGTGTTGCCTCACCACACCATACTGTTCTGGTGTTGCCTCACCACACCATACTGTTCTGGTGTTGCCTCACCACACCATACTGTTCTGGTGTTGCCTCACCACACCATACTGTTCTGGTGTTGCCTCACCACACCATACTGTTCTGGTGTTGCCTCACCACACCATACTGTTCTGGTGTTGCCTCACCACACCATACTGTTCTGGTGTTGCCTCACCACACCATACTGTTCTGGTGTTGCCTCACCACACCATACTGTTCTGGTGTTGCCTCACCACACCATACTGTTCTGGTGTTGCCTCACCACACCATACTGTTCTGGTGTTGCCTCACCACACCATACTGTTCTGGTGTTGCCTCACCACACCATACTGTTCTGGTGTTGCCTCACCACACCATACTGTTCTGGTGTTGCCTCACCACACAATACTGTTCTGGTTGTTGCCTCACCACACAATACTGTTCTGGTGTTGCCTCACCACACAATACTGTTCTGGTTGTTGCCTCACCACACAATACTGTTCTGGTGTTGCCTCACCACACCATACTGTTCTGGTGTTGCCTCACCACACAATACTGTTCTGGTTGTTGCCTCACCACACAATACTGTTCTGGTGTTGCCTCACCACACAATACTGTTCTGGTTGTTGCCTCACCACACAATACTGTTCTGGTGTTGCCTCACCACACCATACTGTTCTGGTGTTGCCTCACCACACCATACTGTTCTGGTGTTGCCTCACCACACCATACTGTTCTGGTGTTGCCTCACCACACCATACTGTTCTGGTGTTGCCTCACCACACAATACTGTTCTGGTGTTGCCTCACCACACCATACTGTTCTGGTGTTGCCTCACCACACCATACTGTTCTGGTGTTGCCTCACCACACCATACTGTTCTGGTGTTGCCTCACCACACCATACTGTTCTGGTGTTGCCTCACCACACCATACTGTTCTGGTGTTGCCTCACCACACCATACTGTTCTGGTGTTGCCTCACCACACCATACTGTTCTGGTGTTGCCTCACCACACCATACTGTTCTGGTGTTGCCTCACCACTGCAACCCCATTTTGTGTTCAGTCTTTCCTGTGCGTGTCAGGGAAGGGAAGGATGGATATTGAGTAGCTCTCTCCCATTGATCTCGAGCCCTAGTGTCATGTTGGGCTTCCCTGGCTGGGAAACAGCTGTCGTGAAGTAGAACCACACCACCAAAGATGAAGTGAACTCACTTGACAAATATGCTAAACAACCACCTGGATCAATCTGACTGAGAAAAAAATAGTTTGGATTTGGCAAACCAGGCCCTAGCCATTTGCACTTTTTATAACAACGGCATGTCAGACTGGATGAGGGGACCAAATAATTCCTGCCACATTACACTTAGAATGAGGGTGGAAAGAGGCTTAAAAAGACAGGGAGATGGATAAAGAATGAACACGAGCAGAAATAGACAGACTGCAGGTTAGAGGGGCAGAAAGATGTGGAGATGCAGAAAGAGAAATGAGAATGGCGATGTGCAGCGAGTGTCACATCCCCCCCTGCCAGGGTGTGAGATGTAGCTGGATGGATCGAGTCATCTCTCCACCCCGGTCGTCTGAGGGAGGAATTGATAGACTCTGACTCGTGGTTTGGCTGAGAGTCACGACCCATGTCTGTCCTGCATCATTCTCCTGCTCTGCTGAGGGCTGGCAGATAGGAATGAAGTGAGAAGAAAAGAGGAGAGGAGGGAGGAGAAGAGAAAATAAGGAGAGCGATGCATGGGGATGGGAGGACAGGACAGGGAGGAAGAGGAGGGAAGTTGTTGAGAGGAGTGAATGGAAAGGGAGACGGTGCTGTGTGGAGGAGCAGAGAGACAGAAAACTGGAGAAACGAAGGTACAGATGACAAGAGCAGAGGAGGCAAGCTGGGCTTCCTGCCAGCAATGATTACACCTTGACTCTGAGGGCCTGTCTCTCCTGCCTCTCTGCTCACCCCTCCACCCCTGTAATGTCATCAATAAAAATCGTTGGAGAGATGGAACCAAGGACATGACTCCGGGTTACGTTGTAACCTGAGAGAAAACACAGTCAGCTGACGCGGTCAAACATGATGAATTTCTTAGATGTCACGTTCAGAGCGAAGGCTTCAGTATTCTTAACGCTGTGTGGCTAACGCTTCACCAGCAGCAGTCATGACGCTCAAAAAGTAAAGAGGTGCTGCGTAGTACTGTCAAGATCTTAGATAGAATACAACTGACACTGAGTTCACCAACAAAGTTGGGCTCTGTGCTGAAGGCAGCTGACAATGCAGGGATTATGCAGTGTGCTTGTAAGCGCTTAAGCAACTCTAATATGCTAGATGCTTCTTTCTCAAAGGGAAGACAAGGGTGGGTCAACTGGGTGAGTCGCAGTTCAATCAACGCAAGTGAACTAATAATAACTAATAATAACTAAGAATAACTAATAATAACTAAGAATAACTAAGAATAACTAATAATAACTAATCCCTTCCTGTCTTTCACCCTCCCCCCCACTCTCATTCACCCCCCCATGTCTCTATGCTCACCATCTCTCTCTGTCTCTCTGTCTCTGTCTCTCTCTCTGTCTCTGTCTCTCTCTCTGTCTCTCTCTCTCTGTCTCTCTCTCTGTCTCTCTGTCTCTGTCTCTCTCTCTGTCTCTCTCTCTGTCTCTCTCTGTCTCTCTCTCTGTCTCTCTGTCTCTCTCTCTGTCTCTCTCTCTGTCTCTCTGTCTCTCTCTCTGTCTCTCTGTCTCTCTCTCTGTCTCTCTCTCTGTCTCTCTCTCTCTATCTCTCTCTGTCTCTCTCTCTGTCTCTGTCTCTCTGTCTCTCTCTGTCTCTCTGTCTCTCTCTCTGTCTCTGTCTCTCTCTCTGTCTCTCTCTGCCTCTCTCTCTCTGTCTCTCTCTCTGTCTCTCTCTCTGTCTCTGTCTCTCTCTCTGTCTCTCTCTCTGTCTCTCTCTGCCTCTCTCTGTCTCTGTCTCTCTCTCTGTCTCTCTCTCTGTCTCTCTTTCTTTTGTTCTCTCTCTCTCATTTTACATTTCAATGGGCTTTATTAGCATTAAGGAACAAATGTTCATATTGCCAAAGAAATGGTGGAATTACAGAAATAGTATTTATATTATTATTCTCTCTCTCTCTCTCTCTCTCTCCATGGTTCTCGTCATTGTCCTTTAAGCTATCAGCTGCTCTGTGGTGACAGCAGCCCTCCTCTCTGCAGCCCAACAGAACTGCTGGCAGGAGCCCTGGTGTGAAACCTGGATGATAATTACTACACACACTAACAGGCACTGGGGGTCAGGATGAGTTGAAACCAATGTGCACAGGTTGGCAACATCTGCTCAACACCCTGGGCTGTTAGAGGGAGGTGGATGGCTTATACAGTACCCAGTGTTCGATGAAGCTCTGTGTTTGCCTATGGGTCTGCAAGTGTGTGTTACTGACACTAAATGCACCAAATGCACAGATGGTTGTTCTGAATAAGCGTAACATATCTTCTGAACCATAAGCTTACCATAATGCTTTGGACTGATAGAATATTTCTTTATGATGCTTTATTATTATTATTATTATTATGTGTTTGTGTTGCTGAACTGGTGCTAGTTTGTCAGTATGCTGATCCAACTAAATCCTCTTTTTACTTCACTATCTTTTCCTCTTTGTCTGTCAGAGAAACCAATGAGGTTACACTTCCATCAGGACTACTGATGCTTATCTGGAATTAACTAAAATGAGTCTCTATGTTGTAAAGAAAGTTACAAAACCTTTTATTTTGAGGGCACCTTTAACACCCAATCTTTCTCCAGACTTCAGAGTCCTAGAGGGTTGACCCATGATTTGGTCGTAGAAATAATAACATCATATATAATAATATCCTGCAGTAAAAATCCAACTTGTGCTTTTCCATGTTTCCCAAGACTCATAAAGATATGATTGTGTCTTTCAGGACTTTGCCGATTCAATATTCCACTTGGTGCGGGAGAAATACCTGGAGCTGGTCCATAGCTGCAGCCCTACGCAGGCGCGTCACAAAGCCCTGGCAGGCATCGTAATGACCAGAGGTATGGCACATTTCATTGACTTTTATATATCACTGTGAATTATTGAAGTGGTGCAATATGCTGTATATGTAATCAGTAGAGAGATAGAGTCCGAGAGAGAGATAGAGGAACGTAGAGAGAGAGAGAGAGTAAGAGAAAAAAGAGAGGTGGCAGAGAGACTAGTGCTGGTATCTTTGTGTTGTAGCGGGGTTTGCTCGTTTAAGATTAGCAATACTTAATTTATAATAAAGTATGTAGTTCTTGGGGCACCACCTCTTATTGTTAAAGGGATAGAGGAAACCTTATTGAATAATATTTAAATAATAGCCTTCGTAATAATCAGTCTAATCTTAAAGTTGTGAATTCTATGAAAGTAGAGCAGATCAGATAACGTGAGTGATACGCGAATATTATACACAATGATTTATTTAGGAGAATGTAATTATAATGAACAAATACCAGATAAGTTATGGGTTAGTCAGAATAGTACAGTGGCTGGATGCAAATGAGGGCGAGCAACACAATGGCTGTGTAGAGCGTGTAAAGGGGGAAGGGAGAGAGAGAGAGGGGTAGAGGGGGACAGGTAGGCCTTTGTGGTAACAATGGACGAGCAAGGGCAACTGACTTAGCGAGGGTTAAGCTAACTCATTTGTAAAATACAATCAAACATCAACAATTTAATCACAACATGCCAATATGTCACAGGTAAGAAATATTGCAAATCGTAGTTACTTTTGTCGGTTTGAAGAAAGGTAGAGTCAATGGTTTCGTTATCGTCCAACGAAAATAGAACAACGGAATCTTTGGCCAAAGTTCCGGGCGCTCAGTGAATTTGCAGGTTGAGAGGAAAGTTTAGAAATGTAGCTAGCACTTCAGTTTAATCCTACGAACAAGCGGGGGTGATTGTACGTTTGGGGGTTTTATACTCCAAAGGAAAAGGGGGGGTCCCCGTGAAGGTGACCTCTTTCATTGGTCAGTTTTCCCCCACCTGGGCGTCGTCCTGAGATCTGCCTAGGTGTGAAGTGGCTGATAACTTTTCAGAGTTCAGCTATTTCAAATGTCCATGTATTGCTTATACTTCAGAATATAACAATACAACATTCGTAAATGGTTTTGTTAGTATGGTACAATCATTTTGATATCCAGATTGGCTGACTTAACTATACTTGAAGGGAAGTTATAATCAAACCTCAATTAAACAACGTTCTAAGTAAATGGGAAAAACACACATTATAACACATCAACTACTGTCATTGAAATAGTGTCCATGAGCCATGTAGTCCTTGAGAATATGTTTGTAAATCCTTTAAGAAAGTTATTCCTTGTAAATCCTTTGTTCTGATACTGTGGGCCGTGTGGCCTCTGTATCTGACCCCATGCTGGGTCAGAAGCTTTGAAGCTTCTCCTCTGGGAGAAGGACAAAGGGGGAAGACCCTTTCCTTGTCGGGGGTAGGAGAAGGTGTGATGGTACCGTGCTTTGTCTGTGGACTGTGCTACATATCCCCCTGCTGGCAACGTCCGATGATTCGACGTCGTCGGGCTGTTGGCACGTAAGAAGAGCAGAGAACAGACAAACACGACAGTACGATAGCACTTCTACTGGACACATTGGCATGAGTGGACTCTAAACAATGTAGGAATCAATGGGGCTAACTTGGGTCCTATTACTAAGTTTCTCTGGGCTAAGGTTTTATGCCTAAAAATGAAAGGAAATAAAAGGAAAAAGGAAAGGGAAAGAAAGGAGAAAGATTAAAATAAAATGATAGGAGTGGGAGTGGGCTTTGACTTCCTGGAGTCATAAACCTCATTTGTCAGGGACCAGGGTAGTTTGGTTATGAGGCGTTGTAGCCTATTATTTTGACAGTACCTCAAGGTCATTCATGTTGGGTTTTCTGGTAACAGATTAAAAAATTTGATAGATTGGTGGAGCCATATTTGTCTCATGATAGTATTTTCCTATTATTTTTGGTTTAAAGGAACATTCATTCTTGAACTTTGAGGCATTTTGGCTAAGGCACCTGTTGTGCACTTGTTTCGTCAGCAGTTTGACAGGGTCAGGTTGCTGGTATAAGGCCAGGCCAGGCCTCTGTGCATGGCCTGTTGTCCCCGCGAGTAGTGATGGTTTCTTCCGGGGGTTGTGCCAGCTTGTTGCAGCTGGGGTGCTTCTTCTGGGATGCTTCGTGGCCATAGTAGGTCTTCCTACTTTCTGCACTCTCATCCAGTTGGCATCATATGACTTCTTTTGGACCTGTGATGCTTCTCGTCTCAGGTGGGTTTCTGATGGCACCCGACGGTCATGGCGTTGTGTTGATTTTGTTTGAATCTTGTGTCTTGATGGGTGAGTGGCGTAGCTCTGGGGCGGTCTGGAGCGGCCATCTAACTCATGGATTCGGTCCTCTTCTGAGAGATGTGGATCAGACGTGGAATCTCCCCCCCCTTCCACTGTGAAGACTGTGTTCTGGGCTTCAGGGTGAGGCAGTGGATAGGGCTTCTCGACGTTTGTCCACATCTGGTTTCGTTTGAAGTCAATGAGGGGTTCCAGTCTGTTGAGTAGATCGTGTCCAATCAGCAGCTTTTCGGTCTCAAGCGGTGAGACATGGATGGGGTGGATTAGGGACATTTCCCCAAACGTTAGCTTCAAGTACAGCGTCTCTGTGACTGGAGCTTTGTTTTGGGTGAAGCTTGTGATGTTGAATTCACTATCTTCACTTTTAATCCATCTTCTGTTTGACCTGGCTATTCCTTTTAGCTGAGCGGCCAAGGTGGGTGCAATCAGGCAGATTTCTGCACCCGTGTCCAGCAATCCTTCGCAGGGCACTTCATCTTCAAGTGTGATGGGGACATAGCTTTGGTTAGCTCTTCCTTTTCTGGAAAGCTCACCCAGAAATGTGTGTAACTGTGGGGCTTGTTTGTGTGTTGTTGTTTCCGGAGGTCGTCTTCTTGTGGGTTTGTGGTGTTTTCGGGTCCTGTTCCCTTTCTTCCATCCAATGGGGAGCATTTGAGGTGTGTTTTCCGTGTTGGGGCCTTCTAGTCATGCTGGGTCTGACGGACGTCGTCCAGGGCTGTTGTGTTCGTTTTTGTACGGTGTGGGTCTTGTTGAGTGGTTTCTTGCGTGATAGGAGTGTTGTTTGTATTCATAGTTGTTGTCGGGTTGTCTGTTGTAATTGTTATGATATTGTTCGGGTCTTGTTGAGTGGTCTCGTGCATTATAGGAGGGTTGCTTGCAGGCGGGTCTGGGTTCGTAGGGTCTCTGGAGTTCTCTTCCTTCTAGTTGTAGGTGTGAGTCTGATTCCACCGCATGGACATTTGAGTCTTGGGATCGATTGTTGTTCGCCCATGATTTATATGCCATGTCCCTCAGCTGCAGAGCCGTCATGGTTTCCTGGTTCGCGAAGGTCGTCATGAAGGGTTTTATGGATTGGGAGAGGTTGTTGATGAACACTGACTTGAACATGGGAGTTTCTTCTCCTCCGGGTTGGTTTTCTGTTGCGAAATAGGCTTTCCGGAGCCTCTCATAGAATGTCTTTGGGTTTTCGTTGGCCTTTTGTTTTGTGTGCAGGGCGATAGTGCAGCAGGAGCCTTTACTTTCTGAGTGCCAAGCCTTGAGGGTCCGGCAAGCCATGTCATAGCTGTGGCGTTCTCCAGCAGGTTGCCTGTCAAGCAGGGCTCTGATTGAGCTGGAAGAGGTGTTCTTCAACAGGTACAGCTTGTCCGCGTCTGTAGCTGTAGGCAGGCGTTCGAGATTAGAGTTCAGTTGTTCTAGATACATCTCAATGCTCTGAGTGGGATTGTCTGGATCGAACTTCTCTATGTTCCTGCTAATTTTCAATAGCAGATCAAGTGACACTGCTGGTGGCAGGTCATGCATTTCCCATGCATTTTGTGGATAGGCTGAACGTGAGGGTTCATCATGGTCATCCCATCTGTTTGGGGCTGTGGTCTGACCGCGACGTTCAGGTTGGAATTGTAGCTCCATTTTCTGGTCATACAGTCTTCTGCTCTGCTGTTCCACATCTTCTGTTCTCCTCATCCTTCGTGGATTCGTGTCAGCTTGGTACAGAGATTGGCTGGGAGGGGATGTATCCCTATATGGTCTTCTTGTTTCGTATTCTGAGTGGAGCGGTGCTTCAGGTGATTGCAGCTGTCTTGGGTTTTGGTTTCTTGAATGCCGATCTACTTCTCTGTCGTCTCTTCCCCACCTTCGGTTGGTGTCGGGGTCTTCTGTGGACTGGATTGTGGCGTTCGCCTTGTTCAGCTTACGAATGGTAGATAGCAGTTCATTTCTTGTTTCCTGTAACTCCTCCTTCATTGTCTCCCTGTCAGCTGTGATGTGTGAGAGATCTTGGTCCAGGTGTTGGAATTTTGTGTAGAGAGTGTGCCATTCTTCTTTTTGGTGGTCGTAGTCTGCTACTTTTTCATTAGCTTCATCCAACATCTTAATAGTGTTTTCCATGAGGGCGGTTGAGTCCTTTTTGCTTTTCTGAACCCCCTGCATTTCTTCTTTTAGGTCTCCCAGTTCCGTAGCGAGTTCCTTGTTCTCCTGTTGAAGTGTTTCCCGGATATCTCGTTCAGTTTCTTTCGCCTTGAGGGCATCCCTGAGGGTTGTTTTCTGTTCCATTAGCTGTTGTCTAGCTCTGTCCAGTTCTCCAGTCAGGTCACTGGTTTCTTGTTCCATTAGCTCCCGTCGGTCCTGTTCCTTTTCCTTTTCTTTGAGGGCATCTTTGAGGGTTATTTCCTTTTCCATTAGTTGTGTCTTAGCTATTTCCAGTTCTCTTTGTGCCATTTGCTCCCGTCGGTCCTGTTCCTTTTCTTTTTCTTTGAGGGCATCTTTGAGGGTTATTTCCTGTTGTATTAGCTGTGTTTCCTGTTCCGTTAGCTGTGCTTTAGCTCTATCTAGTTCAACAGCCAGGTCGCTGGTTTCCTGTTCCAATCGTTTCCTGTGCTCTTGTTCTCTTTGTGCCGCCTTGAGAGCATCCTCTCGATCCTGGAGAGCCTGTGTCCATTGTGTGTTGACTTTTGTTATTGATAACCTGAGTAGTGCAGCATAGTTGAGACCGAGGCTGGATAGGCATTTGACAATTTGGGATTTGCTCAATATTTGGCCTACATTTTCTATGACCACTTCTTGAGTTTTCCTGGTGATCATATCGGAATTTAGATCGGTCAGCGTTTCCACATATCTTGGGTTTTCTTTTTCGGATAGGTGGACAATCAGTTTCTCAGCTTCCGTGAGGTGAGACATGTTTGGTTCGGCTACTGGAAGTTATTAACACAATGCTATTGTGATAATTGTTGATAGGCACTTTAGTTTTGTAGTGGTTCTCTTTTTGGCAGTAATATATATACTTTTCTTTTCCTTTTTTTTTTTTTGTTTACCAACTTAATATTAAAATTAAAATCAGAAGTTAATATTCAAAGATTAACAATCAAAAACTGAGATTAATATTCAGAAATTAAAATCAATATTAAAGTCACCATCCAGGATCAAAGATTCAGAAAATAAATAAAATTGTTTACCAAATTAATATTAAAGTTAAAATCAGAAGTTAATATTCAAAGATTAACAATCAAAAACTGAGATTAATATCCAGAAATTAAAATTAATATTAAAGTCACCACCCAGGATCAAAGATTAAAAAAATTGTTTATCAAATCAATACTAAAATTAAAATCAGAAGTTAATATTCAAAGATTAACAATCAAAACTGAGATTAATATTCAGAAATTAAAATTAATATTAAAGTCACCTTCCAGGATCAAAGATTCAAAAAAATTATTTATTCTTTTAGGCCTATATTAAATCTTAATTTCAGTAATCTTGTTATAGTATCTATAAACGATTAGAGAATTTAGATTGAGTAGCTGTTGATTTGTTTTAGCCTAAACTGGACTGAGAAAGTACAATGTATTTAAATACTATAGCACATTAAGTTAGCCGGTTTATCTTGTAGAATCAAACAGATAATGAACTAAATTGTTGCTGCATCTATAATGTAGCTTTAATTTGGGCAAGGGTTTTACATTCACCTCGAATTGAATGCAAAACAGTGAAGCTTCTTTTCGAAAAGCTAGTTTATCAATTTCGGAATTGTTTAACAATATTGTGGCAGTACAGGCTGCGTTGTTCGGCTACTTCCAAACAAAAGTCCTTTTGGACTGATCGCAGATAGAGTGGGCAAACTAAAAATAATACACTTTACGTTTAATTATTATTTAGCGATTGTTGTTAAAGTTGTATATTGATGAGGGGTAAATAGGATTACAGTTCAGTATGGTCAACAGCGCTGATATTCTGACAACTTCCACTTTTAAGTGCGCGGAATGAAAATCAAATTACAGGTCTTTGTTCACGAAAGGTAACTATTTCCGGTTAAGCAACAATAAAGGTCCTTAAATAAGCAGCTTCTCCTGTCTCAATAATTATTTTACTGTTACTTTACTGATTCTAGAGGTTGAGTGTTTACATTAATGTTGAATTACATGCAAAACAAAGTGAAGCTTTTTCCGAAAAGCTAGGTTAATCAATTTACCAATTGTTTAACAAGGTAGAAGCATATAGCTTAAAGTAGAGAACTGCGTAGTCTCCTTCAAAATCAAAGTCCTTTTGGACTGATCAATGTCTGTTATCTACCTCTAACTAGACAATGGCAACTTATCAGTTGCTTGGTTGATTTACTCAACCCAAATGGCCAACACTACTATAATACACCTTTCCGAAGCGTGTATGGTACCAAAATAGTAGTGTTGTGACTCTATAAAAAGGTTCTTATGCCTTCATTTAGAAGCGCTGCCTTTGTAGTTTCACAAGATGAAATGAGACGGGTCGCAGTGTCACTGCGCACGCGCGTACCTCCGCTCAAGTCTAGCTTTTCCGAAGCTAGTTAGTTACACACAAACAGCCAATTGTTCACGACAATGACAATTCAATGAGTACACAGCACAGTATTCAAACAGTGTTTAAAACCGTAGCTATCTGGGGGAATAGTTAAATACAACGGAGCGTTAATTTAACCAAAAGGGTGGGAGGGAGGGTTTCAGACGGAAAATGTATCTCCGTTATAGATCGCTCATTTCAATCTGTTTCAAAGCCTCTCACGGGGCTCCAATATGTAGCGGGGTTTGCTCGTTTAAGATTAGCAATACTTAATTTATAATAAAGTATGTAGTTCTTGGGGCACCACCTCTTATTGTTAAAGGGATAGAGGAAACCTTATTGAATAATATTTAAATAATAGCCTTCGTAATAATCAGTCTAATCTTAAAGTTGTGAATTCTATGAAAGTAGAGCAGATCAGATAACGTGAGTGATACGCGAATATTATACACAATGATTTATTTAGGAGAATGTAATTATAATGAACAAATACCAGATAAGTTATGGGTTAGTCAGAATAGTACAGTGGCTGGATGCAAATGAGGGCGAGCAACACAATGGCTGTGTAGAGCGTGTAAAGGGGGAAGGGAGAGAGAGAGAGGGGTAGAGGGGGACAGGTAGGCCTTTGTGGTAACAATGGACGAGCAAGGGCAACTGACTTAGCGAGGGTTAAGCTAACTCATTTGTAAAATACAATCAAACATCAACAATTTAATCACAACATGCCAATATGTCACAGGTAAGAAATATTGCAAATCGTAGTTACTTTTGTCGGTTTGAAGAAAGGTAGAGTCAATGGTTTCGTTATCGTCCAACGAAAATAGAACAACGGAATCTTTGGCCAAAGTTCCGGGCGCTCAGTGAATTTGCAGGTTGAGAGGAAAGTTTAGAAATGTAGCTAGCACTTCAGTTTAATCCTACGAACAAGCGGGGGTGATTGTACGTTTGGGGGTTTTATACTCCAAAGGAAAAGGGGGGGTCCCCGTGAAGGTGACCTCTTTCATTGGTCAGTTTTCCCCCACCTGGGCGTCGTCCTGAGATCTGCCTAGGTGTGAAGTGGCTGATAACTTTTCAGAGTTCAGCTATTTCAAATGTCCATGTATTGCTTATACTTCAGAATATAACAATACAACATTCGTAAATGGTTTTGTTAGTATGGTACAATCATTTTGATATCCAGATTGGCTGACTTAACTATACTTGAAGGGAAGTTATAATCAAACCTCAATTAAACAACGTTCTAAGTAAATGGGAAAAACACACATTATAACACATCAACTACTGTCATTGAAATAGTGTCCATGAGCCATGTAGTCCTTGAGAATATGTTTGTAAATCCTTTAAGAAAGTTATTCCTTGTAAATCCTTTGTTCTGATACTGTGGGCCGTGTGGCCTCTGTATCTGACCCCATGCTGGGTCAGAAGCTTTGAAGCTTCTCCTCTGGGAGAAGGACAAAGGGGGAAGACCCTTTCCTTGTCGGGGGTAGGAGAAGGTGTGATGGTACCGTGCTTTGTCTGTGGACTGTGCTACAGTGTGCACCTGCAGACCTCTCATATATACTCCCACATTGAATTATTTACCACCCATCCCTGAAGGAGAAGGAGGTAGACATGAGACCTACAGCATGTCAGTCATCCTAGCCAACACAGGGATCCACATGCTTAGCTCGCTTTGACAGTTGCTCTGCTGGTTCTCCGTGTCAAAAAAGTTTCAATTGGGAAACCAACGACAACGACTTTGAGCTTAATAGATTTTTTCTGTTTGTAGAGTTATAAATTGGTTTACTACATCATTAATGTCAGACACTGTGAATCATGATCCTGTTTTACATACTGTTTAGACTGCATATATTTATTTATGTTTTTTCCTTTATTTAAATCCTACTCAAATGTTAAGTATTCAAGCTCTCCGTCCTCATCTTGTGTATGCATCCTGCTGCACAACTACACACGCAGACACACACTGACACACTGACACACACACACACACACACACACACACACACACACACACTGACACACACACACACACACTAACACACAGACACACACACAGACACACACACACAGACACACACAGACACACACACACACACAGACACAGACACACACACACACAGACGTGGCCATCTTTATCTCCGTTCCCGGCCACAGACTGAGGGAAGGGTGGGTCAGTGTGGATTGGAATCTCAGTGGTCTTTGGAGAGCAGCAGCTCATCAATTTAGACTTCACTGAGACCCTGCCCGCCTTGACCTAATCCAATTCCTCTTCTTCTCCCACCCTGTCTCCAAATAATTGCTTCTGTTTGTTTATTAATAGGAGTGTTATCTTCAAAGATCCAGACGCAGGCTGTCTGAGTGTGTGGCGGTTGCCAGCAGTGGTGACGGCGTAGCTAGGGAGACAGGAGACTTGACAGAAACACTGGGGGCTCTGTATCCCTCTCTGAACATCCACGGGCCGACTCAGTCGAACGCCGCCTCTGGAATGTTAATGGATGTCCGGCTTTGAACCAAAGACAGGCTGGTTTCCCCTCTTCAGTGCCGCTCCCTGAGGACCACGCTGCAGGCCTGCAGCTGGCTGGGCCCCCTCCGGGGTTTAGTAGGAGCGGGAACAGGTCCACGTGTGTGTTGGAAGAAGGTGTGGAAAATCTGATTTTGAATCCCAGGATGTAGCGAGGTCAGTTGGGGGTTGGAGATGGGAAAGGATGTTGGGCTCTTTTTTCAAAGCTGATGCAGTTTATGATCAATGCACCTTCTCTGTTTGTTTGGAGGAAAAATATTTCCAGTAACTGGAAATATTGAAAACTCAAGCCCGTTTTCAAGTAACTTGTGGTGGGAGATTAGATTAGATTGTTACAGCAGTTTGAAATCTGAATGTCTACATTCAAAAACAAGAATTTCTTTCTTGTTATCTGTAGTCTAGTCTAGTTTCAAATAGCATGCAAAAACCCTGGCTCTTCTTGATATAACCAATTTGAGCTGTTGGGTTATATTTTTTCCCTCAGATGAGTTCCAACATCTAGAAATGACAGAACAACATATGAAGGATAATTTCCTGAGGCTCATTTAACCTTAATAGCATGTAAATGAGATCACTGATGTTGACCTTGAGAGTTTGTCTGACTCCCGATTTGAACGCTAATTTGATAGTGCTTAGATATGATGGCGTACTTATTACAAAACACATTTCGGTCTATTCTACACCGATAAAAACCGGAGAGCTGGGGGATTTTTTTTATTTTATTTTTTATTTTTTATAAAGCCTGCCTTTTGAAAAGGCCAGATTAAATAATTATTTAGTTTATGGAGTTTACATATCATTTAATCCATTATTCAGTAACATAGCTTGGGCTTCCTCACTTACAAGAATATTTTACGATGACTGCCTCATGAACGAATTGACCAACCGCCTTTCATCTTGTCATGTCAAATCTCATTTAGAAAATGCTATCTTGATGGTGGCTATTAACATTTCTTCAGGCCATCATGAATGTAGAAATGTACCAGGAAGTACATTTCACATAGCTTCTCTATGTAAACATCTTAAATGACTGGTGTTTAGGAGGGCAGTGTAGTGTATGGCAGGGTAATGTAGCATGGTGGTGAAAAGGGCCTGTCTCCCTGCATCTAGTCCCAGGAAGGGGCCTTCAGGGCTGGGCTGGACTGGGCTGGGGGTAATGGACCCTAGCTCCAGATGATCTGGAGAACGCAACATGTGAGCATTTTAGAAAACTTGAGTTACCAAAACTTTTAGCGTTTTTTTCAAATATCTCATAGTTCAAATAAGATAAGACTTTATTGATCTCATAGTTCAATTGGTGCATTGCATATTACAATGAGCCAAAGTATAAAGACAAAGCAAGTAATTAGAGAGTCTATAAAAAATGAATGTACAGTGATGCATGACTGGGTTTATGAATCCGCACTAGTAACATACAACAATCGATTTTGATTTGTCTTTGAAGACTCCAGTCATCTTTTTTGGATGAATCTTCATCTTTCGAACGGTTTCTGACTGTGTGCTGCACCGCTGTAGATGCTCTCACCAGACCTGGGCCAGACGCAGCTGTAGACACTCTCTTCCTGAACACCCGTTGCCTTTGACTCGCTTAAATCTTCACCAATCAACAGATGCGTTGGGGTGGGAAGACAGCCTGCAGTGTTTAGCCGGTGTGTCTATGATGTTGCAACACTCTCCTTTTGTACCCAGCGATGCCTCTGATTATTATCTAGTTTAAAAGTAGTGTTGCCCACAGGCTTTATTTGACTCTCTCTTTCTTTTTATTTATTTCTCTCTCTCTCTCTCTCTCTCTGTAGTTCTCTGTTCTCTCCTCTCCTGCAAACTGGGGGGAAAACCTGGGCATCAATTTCACGGAGGGAAAAAGAACAGCTCGAAGAAATTATCCTCCGCAAAATTGATCTAAACAATCGCTAAGTGGAACAGCAGAGAGAGGGAGAGAGAGAGAGAGAGGGAGAAAGGGATCGAGAGAGAGAGGGAGAGAGAGAGATAGGAAGAAAGGAGAGTCCATTGAGGAAGAGAGAAGAACCTCTGTAAACTTGTCTTAGAGAGGCATGACAGACTCAGGGTGATGTGGAGTACATCTGATCGCCCGGGACTAGATCCCTTGATGTGCATTACACCTCAGGTGGCTCACAGTCAAGGCTGCAGGTGTATCAAACAAAACTTATTGTTGTATAAACATAGTGTTGGTTGGTTGTTTTAGTTGTGGTGCTGTCCAGTTGCCTCCACTATAAAATACTCTGAAACAGTATCATTGACAGTCAAACCTTTTCAGGCCTTCTTTGAAATAAATGTTGTTGTACTTTCTGCGTGCACTACTTGTATGTTGACTTGGATAAAAGTGATAAAAGGAATTAGATGTCAAATGTAATGCCACAGTCCACTGTGCATGCAGGTATCTCCTATGAATATACTGTATATCCCCATGTCTAGAGCTCTTCTATATAAATACTGTTTATAAGCTCATGTCTTGCCAAGCATCTAGGCAGTGCTTATGGTGAGAAAGTGGCTGCGACGATTTCGACAGGCCGTGCCTTTAACCCCATCTCAATATGAGCTCTTATTATTACAGACATACCCATCCCTCCTCCGTTCCCTCTCCCCCTCTCCTCCTCTTCCTCCCTCTCCACCCCTGCCCATGGAGGTGCAGGTGGGTGAGATCCCGTCACCACAATACCATCTGGGCCCAGGCTGATAAAAGATCATATGTAGCCCCTGTGTCGCCCGCAAGTCCGGCAGACGCAGTGAACCTTGAATTTGAGAGGCGATGGAAGCGATTTGTGACGGGAGGGGGGCTGAGCTGAGCAGAGCTTGTGGATAAGCGTGCTGAGCTATCCTTCTCTGTCTGACGCACACACACTCACACACACACACACTCACACACACACACACACACACACTCACACACACACACAATCACACACTCTCACACACACCCATGCTTTGTTCTGTCCAGAATCCTAGAGATTTTTTGCCCCCCAAAATATTGTCTGACTTCACTCGTCTGAGATGA